>NC_092341.1:67473928-67781785 GCF_046630445.1 Rutidosis leptorrhynchoides | reverse complement strand
ACTACCGGTCAAACTCCAAGAGCTACTAGAGCCAAAAGCGTCCCCTAGTATCAAGCGGGATCTCTAGTCCAAAACGATGCCCTTACCCTTGTCTAAAACCGAACCTATAAAATGGTAAACAATGAGAGGGTAAGCAAAGCTTAGTGAATGCAATAATTATACGAATACATATATAATTATACCTACTTGCTTACACTTACACAAACCGCAAACTTGCTAGCAACACAATTAGCTTATCGTCACATTAACAAGCTATAATCTCCAATACCACAAGCTAGCAACAACCGCATAATAATATAACTCGAAATGATATAATATGCTTACAACACAAGTAACCATGGTCGACCAATAGTACAAGGGAACGGCGCTCGAGAAAACTCCATCGGGGTTCATAACATCCATTAGGGCACTTAACACCTCGCACCACTAACCCCTAGGGTGGCACCTTAACACCTCGGCACATCACCCCGAGTGGCATCTTAACACCTCGATGCAACACTCATTATTTTACGGAGTGGTGTCTTAACACCTCGACACTACACTCCTAGGTGGCATCTTAACACCTCGATGCTACACCCGAGTGGCATCTTAACACCTCGATGCTACACTCTTCACGTGAAACGTGGTGTCTTAACACCTCGACACTACACCTTTCATGCTACAACAAATAGATACATTATATACATACGCATATAATTATTCCACTCACCTCAAAGTCTTGTGAAAAGATACCCGAGCTTTCAAGACCTCAAAGTAACGTACCTATCATATTATACACATCATCAAACGCAAACTCAAGTCGGTCTACCAAACACTTTCACCATTCTAAGCCATTTTGACCTAATGGTGCAATTTCAACCCATTTGCACCCTTAACCCTACAGTTGGGTCAACACACACCAAAACCCTAATCATTCGTCAAGATGGGTTTAAAACACATTTAGGTCACAAGGCTAACTCGTTTTCATAATTGCTAGGCCACTTAGGTCATTAAAGACTCATTTGACCCATTTCAAGGTCAACACACCCATTTGGGTCATCCATACCTAATAACACCCATTTACATATTATTAAAGTGTTCTAGCACTAACTAACTAAATTTAAGACTCAAAAGTCCAATTAACACATTCAAACCCTAGGTTAGTCATCAATGAGCCTTCATAACCCATATTCACCCAAAATCCCCAAAATACTAACAAAATGGGTCTTTGGTTCATCACTAGCCCAAACCCTAACCCTTAAAGCAATTAAAGTAAGAAATTGGGTTTTATAACTTACCAACACAATCTCCACGTAGCTATCAACTAGATGAACGACTTTATAACTTGCACCAAGACCCGATTCAACCTCTTTCACCCTTCAATGGAGCTTTCTCTCTCAAGGATTGCACTCTCTCTCTAGTGTTTAATTGGAGAAGATGAGGTTGTTGTGGGAGTAGTAAATGAGCTCCCCAAAACTGATCTAGGATATTAAATTCGGCCCCAAAGTAAAATTACACAATTGCCCTCAAAATATCTCATTAAAACAGCAAAAACCCGGCTACAGTAAGGAGTGCGCGGCGCGCTCCCTTTGGTGTGCGCGGCGCGCACTAAGCTCAGATTGCTCTCTGACTTCTGTTTAACTGCACAATCATTCCCACACTTTATGTACTCTATATACTCTGCTATACAATGAAGATTAGGGTCTTACATAAATACAAGGAATCGATTTTCTGTAATTGTTGATAAAAATTGAAAAGGGTGTGGAATTGTTTAAAGTTAGTGAAGAAGGTAATGAAACAGACTGCAACAGATACTAGATAATTATATAGGGTTCTCATTAAAAATAAGGAAAGCAAGATTGGTAGGAGGGTTAAGTGTGTCTGTGATAAACGAGGGGTCGCGGGTTCAATTCCCGGCCATGGCGTCATATTTTTTTTATTAGAACAGAATCCGATTTGGGCCCTTCACTTGGGCTTGTTAACTATCTTGGACTTAAAATATGTATTGGACTTCCAATTTGATTAAGGTATTATTCTTGCTAGATTATTATCATTAAAATTATTATTATTATTATTATTATTATTATTATTATTATTATTATTATTATTATTATTATTATTATTATTATTATTATTATTATTATTACTACTACTACTAAAAGAACCATTAATTTTAAAATTATCAATTCTATTAAAAGTATCATTTTTATTAAAATTATTAGCATTATCAAAAGTAACATTAAAATTATTATTATTATTATTATTATTATTATTATTATTATTATTATTATTATTATTATTATTATTATTATTATTACTAAAATCTACATTATTTTATTATGATTATTAATTTTACAAACAAAAGATATTTATATATATTTACTACATATATATAATAATATTACATACTATATTTATATATAAAATATATTATCTATAATATTAACCAAGTTACATATAGTATAAAAACATATTTCAACATGTTATAGATAATACTATAAACACATATATAAATATAAGTATTAATAATATAACTAATATATTATAATGAAAGATATATATGAGATACATAATTTATAACACTAATAATTTTATATAAATTTGTTCGATTACAATTATATATATTAATATATATAAATGATATAGGTTCGTGAATCCAAGGCCAACTTTATAATTGATCAATGGTGTTATGTGTATTTTTACTACAAAATACACTATGGTGAGTATATAGTCCCTTTTAAACTCTAAATATTTTGGGATGAGAATACATGCATTTTATGATTTACGTTATGGACACAAGTGATCAAAAATAAATTCTATGTTGAGTTGTACCATGGCATATTTCTTTATACTTGGTAGCTAATATTTACATGAGAAATGTAAACGCGAATCCTGTTGATAGATCTATCGGGCCTGACAACCCCAACCGGGCTGGACGACCAGTTTTCAACGGTTGTACAGCACTTCATTTATGTATACTACACTTGGTACGGTGTAGTGATTATTTAAGAATATGCTGCGATGATTTAAATGTTAAGTATGGTTACCAAGTGCTCAACTATTTTTACATACACTTGCGAGTGTATTATGTTTTAATATATGAAATCTTGTGGTCCATAGTTATAACGCTGCTAGCATCAAACCTATATCTCACCAACTTTATGTTGATGTTTTAAAGCATGTTATTCTCAGGTACGAATTAAGTCTTCCGCTGTGCATTTGCTCATGTTAAGGACACTATTTGGAGTTGATCGTCGTAATGGAACCAAATGTTGATGACTTCATCCAGGAGGATTAGGACGGGTTGTTAAAGTTGGTATCAGAGTGGTGGTCTTAACGAACCAGGTCTGCATTAGTGTGTCTAACTGATAAGTTATTAGGATACATTAGTGAGTCTGGACTTTGACCGTGTCTACATGTCAAAAGTTTTGCTTATCATATCTAATCGGAAATCATCTACTTATCATCCTTAGGGAATTGCCTGCTTATCATTCTTAAGTCTAGACAAGTCTTACTGCATTTAGTGCATCGATAGTGTATAGACAAAATTCATATCTTAGCGTACCTGTTATTATTACTTTTGGCTGACATCTTTTCAAAGATTCTCCGTAATTTATGGGATTTTGGTATTATATATACATATGTAAATTATGTAGTGAAGAATACCAAATCTAACTCCTATAATCTATTCCATACCAAAAATTCATTTCCCCGACTATACAAGATGGATTTCGCATCTAGTTCAAATTCCTCCGACTCCGACAGCTACGCCGATATGGATTTCCATTCGAGCTCCGAAGGCAGCGTCACCGGAATGGATCAACTAATCTCCCATCATCTATTCTGGATGAATTGGGGATGGGTTCGTAATATACTAAATTTTTGGAGACAAGAAGAGGGTGATCCCTTCCATCGACCGAATTTCCCTCTTGGCGATGAACCTGAAGCACTTACCGGCAAACCTATTCGAGAAATCATTTTCTCTCTCATTTCTAGAGTATCTCGTCACGATTATATACTATCCCATATTTCAGATCTTGTTCAGTCGCTCACTCCAACCACCAATCATCCCGGTGTACTAGCAGAAGTTAATGAACTTCGCGCTCGCGTGACGGCTTTGGAGAATATGGTGCGAAGGTTACAAACACCAGCAGCAGCACCAGCAGCATAATCCGTACCACCATCATCAACGCCGACAGTACCCGAGGAATATTTAGATTTCACATTAATAAGTTACACTATACATTCCTCAAATCTGATTCAACAGTCATTTACTATCCTACTTACAACCACCGATATACGTATCCGTTCATCACAAAATAACCATTTCCATTCAAATTACATATTTGGATTTTGATCTATCAAAATTCAACAAGTGGCATAACGAAGAAAACATTGGACAAATAAAATTTGTTAGAAACAAACGGATTAACTAATTGAAATATTGTTAAGATTCCACGCTAACTGTTCCTAGCTAACTGTTCACAGCTAACTGTTAATTCCGTATTACATTTTATTTGTCGAAATTTTATTTCTGTTATTTACTTTTACGCACTTTAAATCGGGACACATGTACACAATACGTCGGATTAATTCTGAGACAATACGTTGTACACGGGTCATGATATATATTTATTTATTTTACGCACTTTAAATAACGGGACACGTATACAAGGTTTCGACTTATCATATCGACCCATCTATATATATTTTGGAACAACCATAGACACTCTATATGTGAATGTGGGAGTTGGCTATACAGGGTTGGAGTTGATTCCAAAATATATATATGGTTTGAGTTGTGATCAATACTGAGACCGGTACACGGGTCACGATACGTATAAATTAATTCGAATATTATATATTTAATTTATATATGAAATTATTGGACCATTGGACAATCGGACTATTGGACTGCTAACTTTGGACAATTAAAATGAATTAAAATGTTGATTATAACATATGAAACTAAACAATTCTTCAAGTTTGCCACTTGATTTCATCCTAAACCTCATTTGTACCTCGACAGTTACAATCCGCGTTCAAATCTTTTCATGATTCTTGAAAACATCTCAATCGAGAGGATGAACCAGCCGCATTTTCTCTACAGAAGAAAGGATTGATGCATATAGTTATGCATCTGAAAAACCCTCAAAAACTGAGTAAACGTTTAACACATAGCTGTGTTAATTACTTTAGTGTTATTATTACCCAAAATAATTGTGCAATCCCTTTCCAAATTAGCTAATTTTGTCACAGCTTCAGCAAATCAACTCCGACTTTTCATCCAAAACAACCTCATTATAATTTTGATATATATGCGTGCTATTTTATTGTTACCGGAGAACCTTTTATATTCCACCATATTACCATCAGCGTTTAATCATCTAAAAACACATTTCTCCTGAAACCATCTCGGTTTGATAACCGATGACCCAGATTCGTTAACTTTGAAAATGCTAACGAAGCAGCATGTTGTGAATGATCTTAATGGCCAAGAGTTTGATGAGAAAGAATGGAGTGATGGAAACATTCAGTAGAAAATGAATTATGTGAAACTAGGAAAGAAGCCGTGGACAAATCACAAAGAATAAGTTTGACTTCAAAGGAACCAAATGATTCAGTGCCTGCTGAAACCGTTAGTAAGAACCCTACTCATTATTCTAAATCTTTCCAGATGATATTTTTCATCATCATCTTATCTTAGATATTATAAGATTTTTTCATATCTTCCGTTATACATATTCTCCATATTTCTGGAGATATTTTCACAACTATTCTTATCTGAGATCATGTATCTCTCCGTAATATCTGCGTCACAATATAAAAGAAACCGTGTTAGTTTCTAAATTCTGAAACCTTCAAATAGGAATGTTTTGAAGTAGTGTTGGGAACTGATGTATGAATTAGTATAATATAATGACACTTGATCAACGTCATTATATTACAGTAAGTCATGTTGAGTTTCTAATGGGATGTGATGATTCACAGTACCATCATCATGTGCCATGTTACACGACTCTTATATTCTACCTAACCTCCAAACATATCGAGAACATATCTTCCTGATAGTTCTATCTTTTCTCCTGAATTCTGGTAATTTGACAAATCAAAATCGTGCCATTACCATTTCTTTCTAAGAGCAATAGCTATATTCATTTCAAATTTCATACCTACGAATTCCGGATCATTGCTCGTTTGACTCGAGGACGGGAAGAAGAAACAAAGGGACAAAGCCCCGAAATAGAAATTGGGGTAAAAATCGCAGCTAATAGGAGAGAGCATTAACTGTGGATGACAATGATTATGGAAGACAAAAGTAGGGACATCGAAGTATAAAGGAAGATATAAAACCCAACAACCACCCAGAATTTACAAACCGTGTATATCGATGTAGATAGCAATATAGAGACACGGGAGAACTAGAAACACTATAAACACAAAGAGTATAATAGAAGTGAATAGATTCCTCTGGCGGTAGATGAAAAAGAAGAATGACAGATGTGAAAATTAATAATATATCAAGGATTAGAATGGGATGGAGCATATTGGCGAATGTCTTAAAGTAGGAATTAAGAAGAAAGAGTAGAAGATGTGAGTTGTGGAAAATAAGGAAACGAAGGAGGTGGATTTATAGTGAAATATCCTACAGAGCAATCGAAACAGATTATCGCATATAATCAAAGAAGATCCTGATTTTCCAAATCACCGAAGAACCAAATCTTATTACGTAAGATTTTCTTTAAATCCCAGAAATCAATAGTAACTACGTCATCGGTTAAAACAAGTATATTTTTACTCATCTCACTCTTTTGCGATAGCCTCATTTATGTTTTTCGTGTAATCGAATCGTTTTATCTACATTACTCAATGATGATAAAACTCCATTATCACCTCGTACTCATCATGAAAACATTCTTATTATTATCCATGACGACCTCTATCAAATTTCGAGGACGAAATTTATTTAACGGGTAGGTACTGTAATAACCCGGAAATTTCTGACCAAATTTAAACTGTAATCTTTATATATTTCCGACACGATAAGCAAAATTTGTAATGTTGAGTCTCGAAACTTTAGAACTATTTACATGGATACAATTAACCTTTGACTATGCTCAACGATTCACGAACCTCTAATTGTAAACGGAAATATATGTATAAATAATCATACATGTAAATAATTATAAATAATAAATTAATTATATTAATAAACTATTATGGGATTTAAGATAACTTAATATAACTAAAACTTGTTACTTTGAATATTTATAGTATATTGAACGTAAGTGATTTTGAACATGATATGTCAACGTTAACATTGCATTAAATGTATAATGTTATACTTTAGGTTTATTTGCTTCAATAGATATATATATAAAGTTTGAAATCTATACTTAATATATGTATACTAATATATAAAACTTTAATACCCAATATAAACTATTATAGAATGTGTTATATGATATTATATAATTACTAAAATACAATACATGTTGTTATATTGTTAGTATTACTTTTAAAATAAATATTAAAGTCAATATTAATATTAATGAATATTATTATTTTTAATTAAAATTATTATTACTTTTATTATTATTCATATTAAAATTAGTTTTATTTTGATTATTTTGATTATTAGTATTATTCTTTTTTCTTTTGCTATTTATTAATAAAATTATCCATATAAATTATTATTATAATTATTAGTTAATAATATTATTTAAAAAAAAAAGAAAAAAAATGTACCAGCTGTTACCTGTCCCAATCTTTCATATATTTATTTCACTTTGTTTGTATATCTTATAGTCGATTCATTTTGACACTAAATTCTCAATACGAACAAAATCGATCACCTCAACATACTGTATCGATTAATCAACTACCCTCTTTATATACAGCAATCCACACCCACAATTAAGGAATAAAAACAGAAAACAGACAGAAAAATATCATATGCTCAACCCTCTGTATTGTTCATTTTTTTTATATTCGAATTCAAAAGAAATTACAAAATCTAAAGATGCTATTGTATTATGAATACTCTGTTGAATCTCTCTGCAAAAATTGAGCTCTCAATTCATCTTAACGAATCCCAATTTTAGAAGTCAAACTTTAAATCAAAAAGTCAAAGTATTTGTTCATATCAAAATTTGTTTTAATTTCAAGATTTTTTTATAAATTGATGATTCAGAAAGATTCTAGGAATGTATTGAAATCTATTTCATGTTTTGTGTTTGGTCTAAAACGATCTTGAAACCAAACTTTAATTTTTTTTCTTCTTTCATTACCGACGGCAGAGGTGTAGAACTTTGCATATATTTATTTTCGTAAAAACCAATTGTTCACTAGTAATTGTTCCTATGTTAGCTATTAAATACAAGGAATCGATTTTCTGTAATTGTTGATAAAAATTGAAAAGGGTGTGGAATTGTTTAAAGTTAGTGAAGAAGGTAATGAAACAGACTGCAACAGATACTAGATAATTATATAAGGTTCTCATTAAAAATAAGGAAAGCAAGATTGGTAGGAGGGTTAAGTGTGTCTGTGATAAACGAGGGGTCGCGGGTTCAATTCCCGGCCATGGCGTCATATTTTTTTATTACAACAGAATCCGATTTGGGCCCTTCACTTGGGCTTGTTAACTATCTTGGACTTAAAATATGTATTGGACTTCCAATTTGATTAAGGTATTATTCTTGCTAGATTATTATCATTAAAATTATTATTATTATTATTATTATTATTATTATTATTATTATTATTATTATTATTATTATTATTATTATTATTATTATTATTATTATTATTATTATTATTATTATTATTATTATTATTACTAAAAGAACCATTAATTTTAAAATTATCAATTTTATTAAAAGTATCATTTTTATTAAAATTATTAGCATTATCAAAAGTAACATTAAAATTATTATTATTATTATTATTATTATTATTATTACTAAAATCTACATTATTTTAATATGATTATTAATTTTACAAACAAAAGATATTTATATATATTTACTACATATATATAATAATATTACATACTATATTTATATATAAAATATATTATCTATAATATTAACCAAGTTACATATAGTATAAAAACATATTTCAACATGTTATAGATAATACTATAAACACATATATAAATATAAGTATTAATAATATAACTAATATATTATAATGAAAGATATATATGAGACACATAATTTATAACACTAATAATTTTATATAAATTTGTTCGATTACAATTATATATATTAATATATATAAATGATATAGGTTCGTGGATCCAAGGCCAACTTTATAATTGATCAATGGTGTTATGTGTATTTATACTACAAAATGCACTATGGTGAGTATATAGTCCCTTTTAAACTCTAAATATTTTGGGATGAGAATACATGCATTTTATGATTTACGTTATAGACACAAGTGATCAAAAATAAATTCTATGTTGAGTTGTACCATGGCATATTTCTTTATACTTGGTGGCTAATATTTACATGAGAAATGTAAACGCGAATCATGTTGATAGATCTATCGGGCCTGACAACCCCAACCGGGCTGGACGACCAGTTTTCAACGGTTGCACAGTACTTCGTTTCTGTATACTACACTTGGTACGGTGTAGTGATTATTTAAGAATATGCTGCGATGATTTAAATGTTAAGTATGGTTACCAAGTGCTCAACTACTTTTACATACACTTGCGAGTGTATTATGTTTAAATATATGAAATCTTGTGGTCCATAGTTATAACGCTGCTAGCATCAAACCTATATCTCACCAACTTTATGTTGACGTTTTAAAGCATGTTATTCTCAGGTACGAATTAAGTCTTCCGTTGTGCATTTGCTCATGTTAAGGACATTATTTGGAGTCGATCGTCGTAATGGAACCAAATGTTGATGACTTCGTCCAGGAGGATTAGGACGGGTTGTTAAATTTTTATACATTTACTTGTTACCGTAATTGACTTTACATGTCCCGACTTGTCTTTGTGACACCCGTACTTTACACGAATAATATTTTGAATATTATTTACGTTCATGATTAATTAGTATTAATTATTTTTAATTAACTAATGCAAGTAGTTAATTACTTGGGCTTTGTTTATTTATTTGTTACATACTTACACATGGACTTTTGTTAATGGTTATGGACTTGGAAGCCCACCCTACTTCTCTTAATGGACTAGTTGTGAGCCCATTTTATTACTAGTAACTTATTAATGATAAACTTAGATTAATTAAGTTAATGATGAGACAAATACTACAAGCATGCAAGAACTCTTTCCCATACACTTAACTTTATTACCATTCTAAGCTTACACCTTTCTCCCATGTTTGAAAGTGAGCACTTGACCTTCCTCTTTGGTCCCTTGAAACCGTCGGCCTCATTTGATGGGAGGGAGAGTTCAAATTTTTTTTTTTTTTTGTTACTTATTCACTTGTCTTCATTTCATTTCACACACACACACACACACACACACACAAAATACTTACACCTTTCTCTCCACTTTTCTCTCCTTTCTTGTAAGTAATATGTTCTAGTTTTCTTCTTCTTTTTCCTTTAACAAAACCGCCACCATCATCATCAATTTACTTGTTCTTTGTTTGTTGTTACTTACTTGTTGTTTGTTGTTGTTTATTACTAGTTGTTAAGAATCAAACTTTCTAGTTTATTCTTCATATTATCTTGTTTATACAAGAACAAACAAGAACCAAGGAGGATTAAGTTTATAGTTTGATTCCTCCATAAAACTTGTTAAAAAGAAAAGTTGATGAGCTTTATAATCATACTTGTGTTCATGTTTTGTAAACTTAAGGTTTACTTTCTTAAAGATCCAAGCCTTGGCTTGAATATTCCTAAGTATGAACAACCATGAACTTATTACTTGTAGATTTAGTTTATCTCTTCATTTAATGTATTTTAAATTCGTGATTATTGTTATTGGTCAAGTATTACTAGTTAATCTTGATCTCATTTTTCTTGGAACAAAAGTTTAAACTTTGTAAGTTCAAGAACATGGAAGTTTAACTTTCTAGTTATAACTTCATACACTTATGTTGGATCTAAGTTTTTATAGCTGATGGTCTTCTAATTTTATTGTAAATAAGAGCTTATAAGCTTACATACATTTTACAAGATGAAAATCTAAGTTTCATAACTTATGGTTTCATTAAAGTGAAGATCCAAGTTCTATAACTTAGGATCTAACTTAAGAACACTAGATTTAGACTTTCTAGTCTAGGATCTTTAAGATATAGCTAAGATCTAATTTCTACAACTTAAGATCTTGTATATTTAGTTTACTTCCAAGTTTATAGCTTAATATTACTATAAGAACTCATGTATGTGTCGGATCTAAGATCTTGATGTAACTTTGGTTCATCAACCTTCATACAACTCTTAAGTGAGTTGTGCTACATATCTTAGACTTACATTAGTGTTATGATGGTCAAAACTTGGTTAAGATGATGTAAACACATCAACGAGTTGTACACTTGAAGCTATAAGCATCAAGGATGAGAACCGTGATAAGCATCAAGCACCAAGAACCCACTGGAGCACCTTACCTACTGTTTTCCGGGTCTGATCATTAACCTGGGCTACTGAAAAAGTTTATTTACAGCTAGTTCGATTCGAGTAAATGATTTTCCGTTTAGACCTCGTCTTAATCCGAGTTACGGTTTAGGATTTATGGCCATCCGAAAGTCACTACACCCTTTTAACGTTGTGCTGAAATTTCAGACCTACTCGCACTTAAACCGTCACCACGGTCAAACGAAGACGATTTTGGTTCTGGAAATTAGTCACCCTCTAGGGGACTCATATACGGAGCCATGGCCACTGGTCTCACCTCATTTCAGTTTTTATAGAGGTCGTGGCGACTGAACGAAGTCAGCCTTTATTTCAAACTCTATTCTCGATTAAAACTTACTTTACACTTTTTGATTAATGATGAATGATGATGATACTTAAGACCTAATTTACATACTTTTAAACCTTTGGGAACGATTTACTGACTTTAGTAACTTTTAACTTAGGTTGAGGACCCTTTGGACAAACTACTTGCTTACTATTCTCGCGTATCGACTTTTGCTACTTTCCACTGTGAGTTATAGCATCCCTTTTTACTTTAACTATTTTGGAACCGAGAATACTTGCGCATTTTATGTTTTACATACTAGGCACGAGTACTTAAACTTTATATATGTGTGGGTTATACAACGGCATAAACTTTCCCCTTAGCTCGGTAACGTTTAGTCATCGGTCTTTGAACCGGTGAACGCGAATCTTAGATATCGATCCATAGGGTTTGACATCCCCACTCGTGCTAGTAGCGCTAGCATTTAACGGGTGTTTAATACTTCGTAAACTTACGCACTCGCCAAGTGTACTTTTAGGGGGTGTTATTTACATTAAGTTAGTTACCAAGTGCCCACGGTTATACATATACTTTTCATACTGTTTTGAAATACTGAAATCTCGTGGCCTACCTTACATTACTGTTATACTTAAACTATAGCTCACCAACCTTTGTGTTGACGTTTTTAAGCATGTTTTTCTCAGGTGCTTAAGGTTTGATTGCTTCCGCTGTAGTTGCCATGCTTTGTAGACTCCCGCTGCGCTTATTAGAGATGTCTTCGCATAAAATATTTATTTTGCATTCAAACTTTGTTACTTTTGAAACGATGTATTTGTAACGACCTATGGGTCACGTACTATTATTATTGCCTTCTATTCATAGAAGCACACTATCGGTTGTAAAACTTTTAATGTCGGTTAAGACGTCACTCCGTTTTATGAATGCAAACTTAATTTAAAACAACATATAGTGTTTGACCTTGTAATGATCCTGTTGTTGATGATCCGTACACGTTGATTTTGTACGGGGCATCACACTAAATCTAAACCCAAAACTCTAAACCTAAACTTTAAACCCTACACCCTAATTCTAAACCCTAAATCCTAACATAAACTCTAAAAACGCTAAACCCTAAGCCCTAAAATATAAACCCTAAGCCGTAGACTCCAAACTCTAAACCTAAGCCTTAAACCTAAAACCCTAAATCTAAACCCAAAACCCTACACCCTAGAATCTAAACCCTAAACCCTAAATCTAAACCTAAAACCCTAAACATGAACTCTAAACCCTAAACCCTAAATCAAAACCCTAAACCCTAACCTAAACTCTAAATCTAAGCCCAAAACCCTAAACTTAAACTATAAACCCTACAACCTAAATCTAAACCCTAAACCCTAAACTTAAACTATAAACCCTACAACCTAAATCTAAACCCTAAACCTTCTAAACTCTAAACCCTAACCCTAAACCCTAAGCCCTAAAATATAAACCTTAAACCTTAGAATCTAAACCCTACACCCTACAATAACCCTAAATTTAAACCCAAAATCCTACACCCTAGAATCTAAACCTTAAACCTAAACTCCAAATCCTAAAATCTAAACCCTAAACTCTAACCTAAACCCTAAATCTAAACTCAAAACTCTAAATCTTACACCCTAAATCTAAACCCTAACCTAAACCCTAAAAACTCTAAACCCTAAGCATAAGCCCTAAAATATAAATCTTAGAATCTAAACCTTAAACCCTAAACCCTAAACCCTAAACCTAAAACCTAAACCCTAAATCTAAACTCAAAACCCTAAACCCTAGAAATACAAATAAACCCATGGTTTCAAATAATTAATAAATAATGAAAAGCTAATTGTATAATGTGACTTACATTATGTATAAGGGATGATGTTACCAAGCACGCCTCCATAATCAGTTGCCGCGGGGAGCGGGGTTGCCATGTTCGGTTTTCATGTCTCTTATGAATTCCCGTTTATATATAAAGATTTTATATATTAAATTTGTATTATTTCAAGTTATAGGGACAGATTTACTCAATAATGATCGTAAACAATTATTGTTACTTTTCTTCAATTTGTGATAAAATAAATCGTAACTTACTTTTAAGCCAATTAATATCATTGTTCACTTCTATTACACCTATAATATAACTCAACCTTTTTAACATGAAAACTATTATCCAATTATAATCCCCAACTCATTTTACTATTATAATTTAATGTACGTTCAAAATTGCCCATATGAACTAAACAAGATTAATGAGTACGCGCTACGCGACTATAATTTAATGATGTTTATTCTTAATCTTACTAATAACATATATGGCAAATGGCAAATATGAATACAAAATTTCATACTCTCGGTTTTATATTAGCAGTAACAAAACTATAAACGTGATAATGATGTTACATTACATGGATGCCATTTTAAGTTTACATCCATAAACACTATATTTATTTATCTAGAAACAACATGAAAACATAAACTCCATAATGTAAGCAATAATCACCAATCATTCAATAAATCTCAAATATAAACACGTTTTCATCATATATAAGTAACAAACAAAATATGTTATAAATTTAAAATCATTACCCTTCCATATGCATTAACATCAAGTACATTAGCAAGTAATTTTTACGCGTACAGTTAGTACATTATGTACCAAAAAGGACTTAAAATAGTATTGTTTACATAATATCCTTAGATTCCATGGCATAAGTGGTTCAGCAATATTAAGGGCATTCAGTAGTAGAGTAGGGGTGTTCATCGGTTCAGTTTTCGGTTTATTCGGTTCGGTTTTTTCGGTTTTGAAATTCTAAAAATTAAAACCAAAAACCAAACCGAAATCAAATTCAAATATCAAAACCAAAACCAAAACCGAACCGAAAACCAAATTTGAATTCGGTTCGGTTTCGGTTAAAACCAAATTAACTTCTACATCGATTTTTTTTATACTTTTTTCTCACGATATAAATAAACATTATATTATTAGCTTTGTAAGTATCGTACTAAAATAATATATATAATCGAACATATATACAAATTTTAGAAAATAAAATAAGCTTATATAATATCATAATACAATACATTTTATATCAAAAAATAAACAAAACCAATACCAATAACAAAACTAAAACTTTCTTTGTTTTAGTCACGGTGTATACTTTCTAATAATAAACTGTTGTAAAGCATTGTATATAAATTTGATTGATTCAACTTGCACACACACATAAATTGAACTGAATAGCAAATCGACTTGAAATGATTACAGTTTCAAAAATGTGGAGTTAAAAGAAAAATTATGAAATTAAAGATAAAAATAGGATTTCAATCCAAGTAAACCGAATTTGATTTGAAGAGTTAAAATATCTATTCAAAATCGTTTGTAGTACATGTATACAATAATATAAATAACTTAAAATATTTATTTAATATTATATAAATTGAATTCGGCTTTATATTCGGTTTTCGGTTAACCAAATTAAAAATTTTCAAAACCGAAAACCGAACCGAAAAACCGAATTAAAATTCGGTTTCTGTTTTTCTCGATCCGAAAACCATTTTTCAAATTCGGTTTGATTTTTTTCGATTTGGTTTCGATTCGATATTCGGTTTAAATGGTTTCAAACCAAATGGTGCACACCCCTACAGTCGAGAACTCTAAGATGAGCCACTTTAACCAGTGCCGTTTCATACACTTCCAATTAAGCAATTCTTGCTACACATAATAGAACAAAAACAAAGAAACTGCAATATGATTTGAAAGTCTAGGAATTTCCGTTAAACTAAAGAAACTGCAAAAACAAATAGAAAAACTCAAACCACAACTGAAAGGGACTGAAATGCATATCAACCTTTTTACTGCCAATTTGAAATTAGAAACAAACATAACTATTTAAAGAATATAACAAATACACTAAAAGGAGTTAGTTAAAAGGATTTAGTTAGAGAACACAAAATAGTTATTTCCCTACCTGTCCAAGAAGCAATTCTGCCAAAACACATCCACCAGACCATATATCAATAGCAGTGATGTATTCAGTGGCTCCAAATATTAGTTCAGGTGCACGATAGTATCCTGAACAAATGTACGAAATGTTTGCTCTCCTTTCACCTATAAAAAAAATATGAGGCCTTAAAGTAAGACAACGCACCATAATAAAAACATATAAACAGCAGACTATTAAATATAGGTTATCACTTACCAAAACTTTCGCACTTCCAAAGTCACATAGATTGACCTGATGTGGTATGTGGGTTTACCTGAACGTCAAACAAATACTCATCAACACCAATTTAACTGTAAAATGATTGGTCCTTAATCAATCACAGATCAATATAACTATATAATAAGTTGGCAATGATAAAAAAATGTGACCTCACATATGATGCATTTGACTTTTACATATTTGGCCAACCTGCTCTTTAGAAACATCAATCAATATATCGAAAATGCAAAAACACGTAAAGAAGCCAACCAGTAATTTTTGAGGCTTGATATATCTGTGACACACTCCAATACTACCATGAATGTAGGCTAAGGCTCTAAAAATCTGCAGCATAACCAACCATCGTGAAATTCTCTCTAAAATAAAGTGACAATAAAAGATAAAGGAATCTTACAGGAATATATTCTACCTGGTAACTGTAAAGTTTTACATAAATCATAGGCATCCTTTGATTCATCTTGCTGTAGTGTTTAATAAACGATGAACAGTCTCGGGAACATACACTAACACAAGGTTGAGATACAGTTCGTCCTTTTCTGTTGTTGAAAAGAAACAATGCTTCAAGGCAACTGTAGTGACCCGAACTTTTCCATGTTTATATATATTAAATGAAATTGTTATTTACATGATTAAGTGTTTCCAACATGTTAACTAATCAAACTTGTTAAGACTTGATTAATTTAAATAGGTTTCATATAGACAATTGACCACCCAAGTTGACTGGGGATTCACGAACGTTAAAACTTGTAAAGACTATATGATGACATATATATGATTATATATATAGTTAACATGATATTATGATAAGTAAGTATCTTATTAGGTATTTTAACAATGAGTTATATACATAAAATTGAGTTTATTGAATTAAAAAACTCGAAACGATATATATATAACGATTATCGTTATAACAACGTCTTACTAAATACATATGAATCATATTAAGATATTGATACACTATGTTTAATCATGATAAATGATAAGTAAACATGTCATTAAGTGTATTAACAATGAAGTACATATGTAAAAACAAGACTACTAACTTAATGATTTCGAAACGAGACATATATGTAACGATTATCGTTGTAACAACATTTAACTGTATATATATCATACTAAGATATGTTAATATATCATAATATCATGATAATGTAATAATTTAACATCTCTATAGATATAATAAACAATGGGTTAACAACATTTAACAATATCGTTAACCTAAAGGTTTCAAAACAACATTTACATGTAACGACTAACGATGACTTAACGACTCAGTTAAAATGTATATACATGTAGTGTTTTAATATGTATTCATACACTTTTGAAAGACTTCAAGACACTTATCAAAATACTTCTACTTAACAAAAATGCTTACAATTGCATCCTCGTTCAGTTTCATCAACAATTCTACTCGTATGCACCCGTATTCGTACTCGTACAATACACAGCTTTTAGATGTATGTACTATTGGTATATACACTCCAATGATCAGCTCTTAGCAGCCCATGTGAGTCACCTAACACATGTGGGAACCATCATTTGGCAACTAGCATGAAATATCTCATAAAATTACAAAAATATTAGTAATCAATCATGACTTATTTACATGTAAACAAAATTACACATCCTTTATATCTAATCCATATACCAACGACCAAAAACACCTACAAACACTTTCATTCTTCAATTTTCTTCATCAATTAATCTCTCTCAAGTTCTATCTTCAAGTTCTAAGTGTTCTTCATAAATTCTATAAGTTCTAGTTTCATAAAATCAAGAATACTTCCAAGTTTGCTAGCTTACTTCCAATCATGTAAAGTGATCATCCAACCTCAAGAAATCTTTCTTATTTACAGTAAGATATCTTTCTAATACAAGGTAATACTCATATTCAAACTTTGATTCAATTTCTATAACTATAACAATCTTATTTAGAGTGGAAATCTTACTTGAACTTGTTTTCATGTCATGATTCTGCTTCAAGAACTTTCAAGCCATCCAAGGATCCTTTGAAGCTAGATCTATTTTCTCATTTCCAGTAGGTTTATCCACAAAACCCGAGGTAGTAATGATGTTCATAACATCATTCGATTCATATATATAAAACTACCTTATTCGAAGGTTTAAACTTGAAATTACTAGAACATAGTTTAGTTAATTTTAAACTTGTTCGCAAACAAAGGTTAATCCTTCTAACTTGACATTTAAAATCAAATAGACACATGTTCTATATCTATATGATATGCTAACTTAATGATTTAAAACCCGAAAACACGAAAAACACCGTAAAACTGGATATACGCCGTCGTAGTAACACCGCGGGCTGTTTTGGGTTAGTTAATTAAAAACTATGATAAACTTTGATTTAAAAGTTGTTCTTCTGGGAAAATGATTTTTCTTATGAACATGAAACTATATCCAAAAATCATGATTAAACTCAAAGTGGAAGTATGTTTTCCAAAATGGTCATCTAGACGTCGTTATTTCGACTGAAATGACTACCTTTACAAAAACGACTTGTAACCTGTATTTCCGATTATAAACTTATACTTTTTCTGTATAGATTCATAGTTAAATATGAAACCATAGCAATTGGATTCACTCAAAACGGATTTAAAACGAAGAAGTTATGGGTAAAACAAGATTGGATATTTTTACTTATTGTAGCTACGTGAAAATTGGTAACAAATCTATATTAATCATATCCTAGCTAACTTATATTGTATAATACATATATTCTAATATATTATGTAATCTTGGAATACCATAGACACGTATGCAAATGTTTTGACATATCATATCGACCCATCTATATATATTATTTGGAACAACCAAAGACACTCTATATGCAGTAATGTTGGAGTTAGCTATACAGGGTTGAGGTTGATTCCAAAAATATATATACTTTGAGTTGGGATCTAGCCTGAGATGTGTATACACTGGGTCGTGGATTGGGTCAAGATAATATATATCAATTTATTTTTGTACATCTAGCTATGGACAACTAGTTGTAGGTTACTAACGAGGACATCTGACTTAATAAACTTAAAACATTAAAACGTATTAGAAATGTTGTAAATATATTTTGAACATACTTTGATATATATATATACATATTTGTTATAGGTTCGTGAATCGACCAGTGGCCAAGTCTTACTTCCCGACGAAGTAAAAATCTGTGAAAGTGAGTTATAGTCTCACTTTTAAAATCTAATATTTCTGGGATGAGAATACATGCAACTTTATAAATGTTTTACAAAATAGACACAAGTACATGAAACTACTTTCTATGGTTGAACAATCGAAGCTGAATATGCCCCTTTTACTTGGTAACCTAAGAATTAGTAAACCAGTCTACTAATTGACGCGAATCCTAAAGATAGATCTATTGGGCCCAACAAACCCCATCCGTTGTAGCGGATGCTTTAGTACTTCGAGTTTTTATATCATGTCCGATGGATGTCTCGGAATGATGGGGATATTCTTATATGCATCTTGTTAATGTCGGTTACCAGGTGTTCATTGTATGAATGATTTTTATCTCTATGTATGGGATGTATTGAAATATGAAATCTTGTGGTCTATTATTATGATTTGATAGTATATAGGTTAAACCTATAACTCACCAACATTTTTGTTGACGTTTTAAGCATGTTTATTCTCGGGTGATTATTAAGAGCTTCCGCTGTTGCATTCTAAAATAAGGACAAAATTTGGAGTCCATGCTTGTATGATATTATGTAAAACTGCATTCAAGAAACTTATTTTTGATGTAATATATTCATATTGTAAACCATTATGTAATGGTCGTGTGTAAACGGTATATTTTAGATTATCATTATTTGATAATCTACGTAATGCTTTTTAAACCTTTATCGATAAAATAAAGGTTATGGTTGTTTTAAAAATGAATGCAGTCTTTGAAAAACGTCTCATATAGAGGTCAAAACCTCGCGACGAAATCAATTAATATGGAACGTTTATAATCAATATGAACGGGACATTTCAGTTGGTATCCGAGCGTTGGTCTTAGAGAACCAGAAATTTGCATTAGTGTGTCTTATCGAGTTTGTTAGGATACATTAGTGAGTCTGGACTTCGACCGTGTTTTATTTAAAAATGATTGCTTAACACTTTTGTTGAAAACTATATATTATTAACATGTAAATATTATGTGATATATTAACCTCTTAATGTGTTTGATATTGTGTAATAGATGTCTACCACTAGTACAAATCCCATCGATTCACCTAATAATAATGAAGAGTCGAATATATTTTGGGAAGATTCACAAATTCCCGAAGAGGAACCGGAAGAAGAGGAACCGGAAGAGGAGGAACCAGAAGAAGAAGAGGTTCCGGAGGAAGAAATATTGATACCTATAGTAAATCGATTAAATAAAAGAAAATCCTCAACCAACGAACCAAAGTTAATAATGGTCAATGGTGTTTCCGCCGAGGAAGCAAAATATTGGGAAGATTATCAATTTTTCGATGAATCGGATCCCGATGAGGATTCCGATTGAAATGTCCCGTTCTTATTGATTAAAAACGTTCCATATTAATTGATTTCGTTGCGAGGTTTTGACCTCTATATGAGACGTTTTTCAAAGACTGCATTCATTTTTAAACAAACCATAACCTTTATTTCATCAATAAAGGTTTAAAAAGCTTTACGTAGATTATCAAATAATGATAATCTAAAATATCCTGTTTACACACGACCATTACATAATGGTTTACAATACAAATATGTTACAACAAAATAAGTTTCTTGAATGCAGTTTTTACACAATATCATACAAGCATGGACTCCAAATCTTGTCCTTATTTAAGTATGCGACAGCGGAAGCTCTTAATAATCACCTGAGAATAAACATGCTTAAAACGTCAACAAAAATGTTGGTGAGTTATAGGTTTAACCTATATATATCAAATCGTAACAATAGACCACAAGACTTCATATTTCAATACACATCCCATACATAGAGATAAAAATCATTCATATGGTGAACATCTGGTAACCGACAATAACAAGATGCATATATAAGAATATCCCCATCATTCCGGGACACCCTTCGGATATGATATAAATTTCGAAGTACTAAAGCATCCGGTACTTTGGATGGGGTTTGTTAGGCCCAATAGATCTATCTTTAGGATTCGCGTCAATTAGGGTGTCTGTTCCCTAATTCTTAGATTACCAGACTTAATAAAAAGGGGCATATTCGATTTCGATAATTCAACCATAGAATGTAGTTTCACGTACTTGTGTCTATTTTGTAAATCATTTATAAAACCTGCATGTATTCTCATCCCAAAAATATTAGATTTTAAAAGTGGGACTATAACTCACTTTCACAGATTTTTACTTCGTCGGGAAGTAAGACTTGGCCACTGGTTGATTCACGAACCTATAACAATATATACATATATATCAAAGTATGTTCAAAATATATTTACAACACTTTTAATATATTTTGATGTTTTAAGTTTATTAAGTCAGCTGTCCTCGTTAGTAACCTACAACTAGTTGTCCACAGTTAGATGTACAGAAATAAATCGATAAATATTATCTTGAATCAATCCACGACCCAGTGTATACGTATCTCAGTATTGATCACAACTCAAACTATATATATTTTGGAATCAACCTCAACCCTGTATAGCTAACTCCAACATTCACATATAGAGTGTCTATGGTTGTTCCGAAATATATATAGATGTGTCGACATGATAGGTCGAAACATTGTATACGTGTCTATGGTATCTCAAGATTACATAATATACAATACAAGTTGATTAAGTTATGGTTGGAATAGATTTGTTACCAATTTTCACGTAGCTAAAATGAGAAAAATTATCCAATCTTGTTTTACCCATAACTTCTTCATTTTAAATCCGTTTTGAGTGAATCAAATTGCTATGGTTTCATATTGAACTCTATTTTATGAATCTAAACAGAAAAAGTATAGGTTTATAGTCGGAAAAATAAGTTACAAGTCGTTTTTGTAAAGGTAGTCATTTCAGTCGAAAGAACGACGTCTAGATGACCATTTTAGAAAACATACTTCCACTTTGAGTTTAACCATAATTTTTGGATATAGTTTCATGTTCATAATAAAAATCATTTTCTCAGAATAACAACTTTTAAATCAAAGTTTATCATAGTTTTTAATTAACTAACCCAAAACAGCCCGCGGTGTTACTACGACGGCGTAAATCCGGTTTTACGGTGTTTTTCGTGTTTCCAGGTTTTAAATCATTAAGTTAGCATATCATATAGATATAGAACATGTGTTTAGTTGATTTTAAAAGTCAAGTTAGAAGGATTAACTTTTGTTTGCGAACAAGTTTAGAATTAACTAAACTATGTTCTAGTGATTACAAGTTTAAACCTTCGAATAAGATAGCTTTATATGTATGAATCGAATGATGTTATGAACATCATTACTACCTTAAGTTCCTTGGATGAACCTACTGGAAAAGAGAAAAATGGATCTAGCTTCAATGGATCCTTGGATGGCTCAAAGTTCTTGAAGCAAAATCATGACACGAAAACAAGTTCAAGTAAGATCATCACTTGAAATAAGATTGTTATAGTTATAGAAATTGAACCAAAGTTTGAATATGATTATTACCTTGTATTAGAATGATAACCTACTGTAAGAAACAAAGATTTCTTGAGGTTGGATGATCACCTTACAAGATTGGAAGTGAGCTAGCAAACTTGAAAGTATTCTTGATTTTATGAAACTAGAACTTTTAGAATTTATGAAGAACACTTAGAACTTGAAGATAGAACTTGAGAGAGTTCAATTAGATGAAGAAAATTGAAGAATGAAAGTGTTTGTAGGTGTTTTTGGTCGTTGGTGTATGGATTAGATATAAAGGATATGTAATTTTGTTTTCATGTAAATAAGTCATGAATGATTACTCATATTTTTGTAATCTTATGAGATATTTCATGCTAGTTGCCAAATGATGGTTCCCACATGTGTTAGGTGACTCACATGGGCTGCTAAGAGCTGATCATTGGAGTGTATATACCAATAGTACATACATCTAAAAGCTGTGTATTGTACGAGTACGAATACGGGTGCATACGAGTAGAATTGTTGATGAAACTGAATGAGGATGTAATTGTAAGCATTTTTGTTAAGTAGAAGTATTTTGATAAGTGTCTTGAAGTCTTTCAAAAGTGTATGAATACATATTAAAACACTACATGTATATACATTTTAACTGAGTCGTTAAGTCATCGTTAGTCGTTACATGTAAATGTTGTTTTGAAACCTTTAGGTTAACGATCTTGTTAAATGTTGTTAACCCAATGTTTATAATATCAAAAGAGATTTTAAATTATTATATTATCATGATATTATGATGTACGAATATCTCTTAATATGATATATATACATTAAATGTCGTTACAACGATAATCGTTACATATATGTCTCGTTTCAAAATCATTAAGTTAGTAGTCTTGTTTTTACATATGTAGTTCATTGTTAATATACTTAATGATATGTTTACATATCATAATATCATGTTAACTATATATATAACCATATATATGTCATCATATAGTTTTTACAAGTTTTAACGTTCGTGAATCACCGGTCAACTTGGGTGGTCAATTGTCTATATGAAACCTATTTCAATTAATCAAGTCTTAACAAGTTTGATTGCTTAACATGTTGGAAACATTTAATCATGTAAATATCAATCTCAATTAATATATATAAACATGGAAAAGTTCGGGTCACTACAGTACCTACCCGTTAAATAAATTTCGTCCCGAAATTTTAAGCTGTTGAAGGTGTTGACGAATCTTCTGGAAATAGATGCGGGTATTTCTTCTTCATCTGATCTTCACGCTCCCAGGTGAACTCGGGTCCTCTACGAGCATTCCATCGAACCTTAACAATTGGTATCTTGTTTTGCTTAAGTCTTTTAACCTCACGATCCATTATTTCGACGGGTTCTTCGATGAATTGAAGTTTTTCGTTGATTTGGATTTCATCTAACGGAATAGTGAGATCTTCTTTAGCAAAACATTTCTTCAAATTCGAGACGTGGAAAGTGTTATGTACAGCCGCGAGTTGTTGAGGTAACTCAAGTCGGTAAGCTACTGGTCCGACACGATCAATAATCTTGAATGGTCCAATATACCTTGGATTTAATTTCCCTCGTTTACCAAATCGAACAACGCCTTTCCAAGGTGCAACTTTAAGCATGACCATCTCTCCAATTTCAAATTCTATATCTTTTCTTTTAATGTCAGCGTAGCTCTTTTGTCGACTTTGGGCGGTTTTCAACCGTTGTTGAATTTGGATGATCTTCTCGGTAGTTTCTTGTATAATCTCCGGACCCGTAATCTGTCTATCCCCCACTTCACTCCAACAAATCGGAGACCTGCACTTTCTACCATAAAGTGCTTCAAACGGCGCCATCTCAATGCTTGAATGGTAGCTGTTGTTGTAGGAAAATTCTGCTAACGGTAGATGTCGATCCCAACTGTTTCCGAAATCAATAACACATGCTCGTAGCATGTCTTCAAGCGTTTGTATCGTCCTTTCGCTCTGCCCATCAGTTTGTGGATGATAGGCAGTACTCATGTCTAGACGAGTTCCTAATGCTTGCTGTAATGTCTGCCAGAATCTTGAAATAAATCTGCCATCCCTATCAGAGATAATAGAGATTGGTATTCCATGTCTGGAGATGACTTCCTTCAAATACAGTCGTGCTAACTTCTCCATCTTGTCATCTTCTCTTATTGGCAGGAAGTGTGCTGATTTGGTGAGACGATCAACTATTACCCAAATAGTATCAAAACCACTTGCAGTCCTTGGCAATTTAGTGATGAAATCCATGGTAATGTTTTCCCATTTCCATTCTGGGATTTCGGGTTGTTGAAGTAGACCTGATGGTTTCTGATGCTCAGCTTTGACTTTAGAACACGTCAAACATTCTCCTACGTATTTAGCAACATCGGCTTTCATACCCGGCCACCAAAAATGTTTCTTGAGATCCTTGTACATCTTCCCCGTTCCAGGATGTATTGAGTATCTGGTTTTATGAGCTTCTCTAAGTACCATTTCTCTCATATCTCCAAATTTTGGTACCCAAATCCTTTCAGCCCTATACCGGGTTCCGTCTTCTCGAATATTAAGATGCTTCTCCGATCCTTTGGGTATTTCATCCTTTAAATTTCCCTCTTTTAAAACTCCTTGTTGCGCCTCCTTTATTTGAGTAGTAATGTTATTATGAATCATTATATTCATAGATTTTACTCGAATGGGTTCTCTGTCCTTCCTGCTCAAGGCATCGGCTACCACATTTGCCTTCCCCGGGTGGTAACGAATCTCAAAGTCGTAATCATTCAATAATTCAATCCACCTACGCTGCCTCATATTCAGTTGTTTCTGATTAAATATGTGTTGAAGACTTTTGTGGTCGGTATATATAATACTTTTGACCCCATATAAGTAATGCCTCCAAGTCTTTAATGCAAAAACAACCGCGCCTAATTCCAAATCATGCGTCGTATAATTTTGTTCGTGAATCTTCAATTGTCTAGACGCATAAGCAATCACCTTCGTTCGTTGCATTAATACACAACCGAGACCTTGCTTTGATGCATCACAATAAATCACAAAATCATCATTCCCTTCAGGCAATGACAATATAGGTGCCGTAGTTAGCTTTTTCTTCAATAACTGAAACGCTTTCTCTTGTTCATCATTCCATTCAAATTTCTTCCCTTTATGCGTTAATGCAGTCAAGGGTTTTGCTATTCTGGAAAAGTCTTGGATGAACCTTCTGTAGTAACCAGCTAGTCCTAAAAACTGGCGTATGTGTTTCGGAGTTTTCGGGGTTTCCCACCTTTCAACAGTTTCTATCTTTGCCGGATCCACCTTAATACCTTCTTTGTTCACTATGTGACCGAGGAATTGAACTTCTTCCAACCAAAATGCACACTTTGAAAACTTAGCGTACAATTCTTCCTTCCTCAATACTTCTAACACCTTTCTCAAATGTTCACCGTGTTCTTGGTCATTCTTTGAGTAAATAAGTATGTCATCAATGAAAACAATGACAAACTTGTCAAGGTATGGTCCACACACTCGGTTCATAAGGTCCATGAACACAGCTGGTGCATTAGTTAAACCAAACGGCATGACCATAAACTCGTAATGACCGTAACGTGTTCTGAAAGCAGTCTTTGGAATATCATCTTCTTTCACCCGCATTTGATGATACCCGGAACGTAAGTCAATCTTTGAATAAACAGACGAGCCTTGTAGTTGATCAAATAAGTCGTCGATTCTCGGTAGTGGGTAGCGGTTCTTGATGGTAAGTTTGTTCAACTCTCGGTAGTCGATACACAACCTGAATGTACCATCTTTCTTCTTGACAAACAAAACAGGAGCTCCCCACGGTGATGTGCTTGGTCGAATGAAACCACGCTCTAAAAGTTCTTGTAATTGGCTTTGCAGTTCTTTCATCTCGCTGGGTGCGAGTCTGTAAGGAGCACGAGCTATTGGTGCAGCTCCTGGTACAAGATCTATTTGAAATTCAACGGATCGATGTGGGGGTAATCCCGGTAATTCTTTCGGAAATACATCGGGAAATTCTTTTGCAATGGGAACATCATTGATGCTCTTTTCTTCAGTTTGTACTTTCTCGACGTGTGCTAGAACAGCATAGCAACCTTTTCTTATTAGTTTTTGTGCCTTCAAATTACTAATAAGATGTAGCTTCGTGTTGCCCTTTTCTCCGTACACCATTAAGGGTTTTCCTTTTTCTCGTATAATGCGAATTGCATTTTTGTAACAAACGATCTCCGCTTTCACTTCTTTCAACCAGTCCATACCGATTATCACATCAAAACTCCCTAACTCTACTGGTATCAAATCAATCTTAAATGTTTCGCTAACCAGTTTAATTTCTCGATTCCGACATATATTATCTGCTGAAATTAATTTACCATTTGCTAATTCGAGTAAAAATTTACTATCCAAAGGCGTCAATGGACAACTTAATTTAGCACAAAAATCTCTACTCATATAGCTTCTATCCGCACCCGAATCAAATAAAACGTAAGCAGATTTATTGTCAATAAGAAACGTACCCGTAACAAGCTCCGGGTCTTCCTGTGCCTCTACCGCATTAATATTGAAAACTCTTCCACGGCCTTGTCCATTCGTGTTCTCCTGGTTCGGGCAATTTCTAATAATGTGGCCTGGTTTTCCACATTTATAACAAACTACATTGGCATAACTTGCTCCGACACTACTTGCTCCGCCATTACTCGTTCCGACACCATTTGTTCCTTTCGTTCTATTAACCCCTGGTCCGTAGACCTCACACTTCGCCGCGCTATGACCATTTCTTTTACACTTGTTGCAAAATTTGGTGCAGAACCCCGAGTGATTCTTTTCACACCTTTGACATAGTTGCTTCTGATTGTTGTTGTTGTTGCGGTTATTATTGTTGTTGGGATGATTGTTGTAGTTGCTGTTGTTGTTGTTGTTGTTGTTGGGCCGTTTGTTGTAGTTGCGATTGATGTTGCGATTGTTGGGATAATTGTTGCGATTATTGTTGTAATTGCTGTTGTTGTTGTATTGGTGATTCTTATCACCGTTTTCCTCCCACTTTCTTTTGACTTGCTTCACATTGGCCTCTTCAGCAGTCTGTTCTTTAATTCTTTCTTCAATCTGGTTCACTAGTTTGTGAGCCATTCTACATGCCTGTTGTATGGAGGCGGGCTCGTGTGAACTTATATCTTCTTGGATTCTTTCCGGTAATCCTTTCACAAACGCGTCGATCTTCTCTTCCTCATCTTCGAATGCTCCCGGACACAATAGGCACAATTCTGTGAATCGTCTTTCGTACGTGGTAATATCAAATCCTTGGGTTCGTAACCCTCTAAGTTCTGTCTTGAGCTTATTGACCTCGGTTCTGGGACGGTACTTCTCGTTCATCAAGTGCTTGAATGCTGACCACGGTAGTGCGTACGCATCATCTTGTCCCACTTGCTCTAGATAGGTATTCCACCATGTTAACGCAGAACCTGTGAAGGTATGCGTAGCGTACTTCACTTTGTCCTCTTCAGTACACTTACTTATGGCAAACACCGATTCAACCTTCTCGGTCCACCGTTTCAATCCGATCGGTCCTTCGGTTCCATCAAATTCCAAAGGTTTGCAGGCAGTGAATTCTTTGTAGGTGCATCCTACACGATTTCCTGTACTGATAGATCCAAGGTTATTGTTGGTATGTAGCGCAGCCTGTACTGCGGCTATGTTTGAAGCTAGAAAAGTACGGAATTCCTCTTCATTCATATTCACGGTGTGTCGAGTAGTCGGTGCCATTTCCTTCAAAATAGTTAAATGGAACAAGTCAATCATACAGAATATTAAGAGTAGTTAATAGTATTTCGTAGCATAATATGAACTCATTTATAAAAGCTTTTTCTTCATATTAGCGTTTTATAAGTTTAAATTCGGGTAGTACCTACCCGTTAAGTTCATACTTAGTAGCTAATATACAATTCAACTACTACAATTCTATATGAGAAACAGATTGTAATAATATTTCGCGTTCAAACTTTTATACAATATTTTACAAACTTACAATACCGCTTATTTTACATAAAGCATGAAATATAGCACACAATAACTTTGATACAAGATAGTTGTGAAGACAATTCTAGCTAGTACACAAGTCGTTCGGCAAAGGCAATAAAGACACGTAATTCATACGTCCAGAAACAAGTCATGCATTCTGGTTTTACTAGGACTACTTCCCATCCTTGGTCTTGTGCAACATAACCGTTATGGCCGTTGATAAGACAGCGTGTTGTAACGTCATCAAAGGGACGAGGGTTACGTAATGTCCAACAGTCCCGTAATAATCTAAAAACCTCATTTCTTACCCCAATTACCGACTCCGTCACTTGTGGAAACGTTTTGTTTAATAGTTGTAGCCCGATGTTCTTGTTCTCACTTTGGTGAGAAGCGAACATTACTAATCCGTAAGCATAACATGCTTCTTTATGTTGCATGTTAGCCTCTTTTTCTAAATCACGAAGTCCAATATTCGGATATATTGAGTCAAAATAATTTCTTAACCCGTTGCGTAAAATAGCATTTGGGTTCCCCGCAATATATGCATCAAAGTAAACACATCGTAACTTATGGGTTTCCCAATGTGATATCCCCCATCTTTCAAACGAAAGTCTCTTATAAACCAAGACATTCTTGGAACGTTCTTCGAATGTCTTACAAACTGATCTCGCCTTAAATAGTTGTGCCGAGGAATTCTGGCCGACTCTAGACAAGATTTCATCAATCATGTCTCCGGGTAGGTCTCTTAAAATATTGGGTTGTCTATCCATTTTGTGTTTTTAAACTGTAAAATAGACAAGAGTTAGATTCATAAAAAAAAAATACCTATTAATACAAGCAATTTTTACATATATCATAAAGCATAAGCACACTATATTACATATATTACACCACACGAATACAACTATCTTATTCCGACTCGCTCGTTTCTTCTTGTTGGGTTTTGGTTCGTTTTGCCAAGTTTCTAGGGATATATGATGTTCCCCTAATACGAGCCGTCGTTGTCCACATTGGTTTAGAAAAACCTGGTGGTTTAGAGGTTCCCGGGTCATTGTTACAACTTAAGGACTTCGGGGGTTGACGATACATATAAAGTTCATCGGGGTTGGAATTAGATTTCTCTATTTTTATGCCCTTTCCCTTATTATTTTCTTTTGCCTTTTTAAATTCAGTTGGGGTTATTTCTATAACATCATCGGAATTCTCGTCGGAATCCGATTCATCGGAGAATTGGTAATCCTCCCAATATTTTGCTTCCTTGGCGGAAACACCATTGACCATAATTAACCTTGGTCGGTTGGTTGAGGATTCTCTTTTACTTAACCGTTTTATTATTTCCCCCACCGGTTCTATTTCTTCTTCCGGTTCCGATTCTTCTTCCGGTTCCGACTCTTCTTCCGGTTCCTCTTCGGGAACTTGTGAATCAGTCCACGAATCATTCCAATTTACATTTGACTCTTCATTATTATTAGGTGAGTCAATGGGACTTGTTCTAGAGGTAGACATCTATCACATAATATCAAACACGTTAAGAGATTAATATATCACATAATATTCATATGTTAAAAATATATAGTTTCCAACAAAAATGTTAAGCAATCATTTTTAAAGAAAACACGGTCGAAGTCCAGACTCACTAATGCATCCTAACAAACTCGATAAGACACACTAATGCAATTTTCTGGTTCTCTAAGACCAACGCTCGGATACCAACTGAAATGTCCCGTTCTTATTGATTAAAAACGTTCCATATTAATTGATTTCGTTGCGAGGTTTTGACCTCTATATGAGACGTTTTTCAAAGACTGCATTCATTTTTAAACAAACCATAACCTTTATTTCATCAATAAAGGTTTAAAAAGCTTTACGTAGATTATCAAATAATGATAATCTAAAATATCCTGTTTACACACGACCATTACATAATGGTTTACAATACAAATATGTTACAACAAAATAAGTTTCTTGAATGCAGTTTTTACACAATATCATACAAGCATGGACTCCAAATCTTGTCCTTATTTAAGTATGCGACAGCGGAAGCTCTTAATAATCACCTGAGAATAAACATGCTTAAAACGTCAACAAAAATGTTGGTGAGTTATAGGTTTAACCTATATATATCAAATCGTAACAATAGACCACAAGACTTCATATTTCAATACACATCCCATACATAGAGATAAAAATCATTCATATGGTGAACATCTGGTAACCGACAATAACAAGATGCATATATAAGAATATCCCCATCATTCCGGGACACCCTTCGGATATGATATAAATTTCGAAGTACTAAAGCATCCGGTACTTTGGATGGGGTTTGTTAGGCCCAATAGATCTATCTTTAGGATTCGCGTCAATTAGGGTGTCTGTTCCCTAATTCTTAGATTACCAGACTTAATAAAAAGGGGCATATTCGATTTCGATAATTCAACCATAGAATGTAGTTTCACGTACTTGTGTCTATTTTGTAAATCATTTATAAAACCTGCATGTATTCTCATCCCAAAAATATTAGATTTTAAAAGTGGGACTATAACTCACTTTCACAGATTTTTACTTCGTCGGGAAGTAAGACTTGGCCACTGGTTGATTCACGAACCTATAACAATATATACATATATATCAAAGTATGTTCAAAATATATTTACAACACTTTTAATATATTTTGATGTTTTAAGTTTATTAAGTCAGCTGTCCTCGTTAGTAACCTACAACTAGTTGTCCACAGTTAGATGTACAGAAATAAATCGATAAATATTATCTTGAATCAATCCACGACCCAGTGTATACGTATCTCAGTATTGATCACAACTCAAACTATATATATTTTGGAATCAACCTCAACCCTGTATAGCTAACTCCAACATTCACATATAGAGTGTCTATGGTTGTTCCGAAATATATATAGATGTGTCGACATGATAGGTCGAAACATTGTATACGTGTCTATGGTATCTCAAGATTACATAATATACAATACAAGTTGATTAAGTTATGGTTGGAATAGATTTGTTACCAATTTTCACGTAGCTAAAATGAGAAAAATTATCCAATCTTGTTTTACCCATAACTTCTTCATTTTAAATCCGTTTTGAGTGAATCAAATTGCTATGGTTTCATATTGAACTCTATTTTATGAATCTAAACAGAAAAAGTATAGGTTTATAGTCGGAAAAATAAGTTACAAGTCGTTTTTGTAAAGGTAGTCATTTCAGTCGAAAGAACGACGTCTAGATGACCATTTTAGAAAACATACTTCCACTTTGAGTTTAACCATAATTTTTGGATATAGTTTCATGTTCATAATAAAAATCATTTTCTCAGAATAACAACTTTTAAATCAAAGTTTATCATAGTTTTTAATTAACTAACCCAAAACAGCCCGCGGTGTTACTACGACGGCGTAAATCCGGTTTTACGGTGTTTTTCGTGTTTCCAGGTTTTAAATCATTAAGTTAGCATATCATATAGATATAGAACATGTGTTTAGTTGATTTTAAAAGTCAAGTTAGAAGGATTAACTTTTGTTTGCGAACAAGTTTAGAATTAACTAAACTATGTTCTAGTGATTACAAGTTTAAACCTTCGAATAAGATAGCTTTATATGTATGAATCGAATGATGTTATGAACATCATTACTACCTTAAGTTCCTTGGATGAACCTACTGGAAAAGAGAAAAATGGATCTAGCTTCAATGGATCCTTGGATGGCTCAAAGTTCTTGAAGCAAAATCATGACACGAAAACAAGTTCAAGTAAGATCATCACTTGAAATAAGATTGTTATAGTTATAGAAATTGAACCAAAGTTTGAATATGATTATTACCTTGTATTAGAATGATAACCTACTGTAAGAAACAAAGATTTCTTGAGGTTGGATGATCACCTTACAAGATTGGAAGTGAGCTAGCAAACTTGAAAGTATTCTTGATTTTATGAAACTAGAACTTTTAGAATTTATGAAGAACACTTAGAACTTGAAGATAGAACTTGAGAGAGTTCAATTAGATGAAGAAAATTGAAGAATGAAAGTGTTTGTAGGTGTTTTTGGTCGTTGGTGTATGGATTAGATATAAAGGATATGTAATTTTGTTTTCATGTAAATAAGTCATGAATGATTACTCATATTTTTGTAATCTTATGAGATATTTCATGCTAGTTGCCAAATGATGGTTCCCACATGTGTTAGGTGACTCACATGGGCTGCTAAGAGCTGATCATTGGAGTGTATATACCAATAGTACATACATCTAAAAGCTGTGTATTGTACGAGTACGAATACGGGTGCATACGAGTAGAATTGTTGATGAAACTGAACGAGGATGTAATTGTAAGCATTTTTGTTAAGTAGAAGTATTTTGATAAGTGTCTTGAAGTCTTTCAAAAGTGTATGAATACATATTAAAACACTACATGTATATACATTTTAACTGAGTCGTTAAGTCATCGTTAGTCGTTACATGTAAATGTTGTTTTGAAACCTTTAGGTTAACGATCTTGTTAAATGTTGTTAACCCAATGTTTATAATATCAAAAGAGATTTTAAATTATTATATTATCATGATATTATGATGTACGAATATCTCTTAATATGATATATATACATTAAATGTCGTTACAACGATAATCGTTACATATATGTCTCGTTTCAAAATCATTAAGTTAGTAGTCTTGTTTTTACATATGTAGTTCATTGTTAATATACTTAATGATATGTTTACATATCATAATATCATGTTAACTATATATATAACCATATATATGTCATCATATAGTTTTTACAAGTTTTAACGTTCGTGAATCACCGGTCAACTTGGGTGGTCAATTGTCTATATGAAACCTATTTCAATTAATCAAGTCTTAACAAGTTTGATTGCTTAACATGTTGGAAACATTTAATCATGTAAATATCAATCTCAATTAATATATATAAACATGGAAAATTTCGGGTCACTACACCGATGATGTTATAGAAATTACCTCGACCCAATTTAATAAAGCGAAAGAAAATAATAAGGGAAAAGGTATAAAAATAGAGAAACCCGATTCCAACCTCGATGAACTTTATATGTATCGGCAACATCCGTATTTCCTAAAATATAACAATGACCCGGGAACCTCTAAACCACCAGGTTTTTCTAAACCATTGTGGAAAACGACATCTCGTATTAGAGGAACACCATATATTCCTAGAAAATTAGGAAAACGAACCAAGTCCGAAGAAGAAGAAACCAGTGATTCAGATTAGAGGGTTGTAATCATGTTGTGTATTATATGTATTGTAGTGTGCTTGTACTTTTATGTTCTATGTAAAAATTGCTTGTATTGTTTGTTAATTATCTTTTACGAATCTAGTCCTTGTCTATTTTACAGTATAAAAACAAAATGGACGTTAAGGGTAGACAACCGAATATTTTAGAAGACCTACCAGAGGATATGATTGAGGAAATCTTGTCTAGAGTCGGTCAGAATTCATCAGCACATTTAGTTATGGCGAAATTAACTTGTCAAACATTTGAAAGACTTTCCAGAAATGCCTTAGTTTATAAAAGGCTTTCCTTTGATAGGTGGGGTATATCACATTGGGGAGACCGTAAGTTATGCCGTGTTTTCTTTAAAGCGTTAAATGCGGGGAACCCAAATGCAATTTTACGCTACGGGTTAAGAACCTATTTTGACTCAACATATCCCAACATAGGATTTCGTGAATTAGAAAGAGCTTCTAACATGCAACATAAAGAAGCATGTTATGCTTACGTGTTAGTGATGTTCGCTTCTTACCAAAGTGAGAAAAAGAACATCGGATTGCAGCTTTTAAATAAAACCTTCCCACAAGTGACGGATTCAGTAGTTGGGATGAGAAACAAGGTTTTTAGATTATTACGGGGCTGTTGGACATTACGAAACCCTCGTCCATTTAACGACATTACAACATGCTGCCTAGCCAATGGTCATAACGGTTATTTTCCACAAGATCAAGGATGGAAAGTTGTCTTAGTAAAACCTGAATGCGTGACTTGTTTCTGGACTTATGAATTACGTGTCTTTATTTCTTTTGCTGAACAACTTGCGTATTAACTAGAATTGCCTTCATAGCTGCCGAGTAGCAAAGTTATTATGTGCTATATTTCATCCTATATGTATTATAGCGGTATTGTAAGTTTGTAAAATATTGCATAAAGTTTGAACGCGAAATATTATTGTAATAAGTTTTTCATATAGAATCGTAGTAGTTGAATTGTATAATAGCTGCTAAGTATGAACTTAACGGGTATGTACTACCCGAATTAAAACTATAAAATGCTAATATGAAGAAAAAGCTTTTATAAATAAGTTCATATTATGCTATGAAATACTATTGACTACTCTTAAATTCTATATGATTAACTCAATTTTTTGGCTATTTTGAAGGAAATAGCACCGGCGACTCGTCAGAACTTGAACATGAGTGAGGAAGACTTTCGTGTTTTCCTTGCTGCGAACATAGCCGCAGTGCAGGCTACAATGCTAAATAACAATAACTCTGGATCTAGCAGTGGAACTAATTCCGCAAGAAATCGTGTAGGGTGCTCCTACAAAGAATTCACTGCCTGCAAACCTTTGGAATTTGATGGAACCGAAGGACCAATTGGATTGAAACGGTGGACCGAGAAGGTCGAATCGGTATTTGTCATAAGTAAGTGTACTGAAGAGGACAAAGTTAAGTACGCTACGCATACCTTCACAGGTACGGCGTTAACGTGGTGGAATACCTATCTCGAGCAGGTAGGACAAGATGCTGCCTACGCACTACCATGGTCAGCATTCAAGCAATTGATGAACGAGCAATATCGTCCTAGGAACGAGGTCAATAAGCTCAAGGTAGAGCTTAGAGGATTACGAACGCAAGGTTTTGATATCACCACGTACGAACGACGATTCACAGAATTGTGCCTATTGTGTCCCAGAACGTTTGAAGACGAAGAAGAGAAGATCGACGCATTTGTAAAAGGGTTACCGGAAAGAATTCAAGAAGATGTGAGTTCACACGAACCCGCCTCCATACAAAAGGCAAGTCGAATGGCTCACAAATTAGTGAACCAGATCGAAGGAAGGATTAAAGAGCAGGCGACCGAAGAGGCTAACATGAAACAAGTCAAGAGAAAGTGGGAAGAAACCAATGACAAGAGTCACCAATACAACAACAACAATCACAACCAAAATCGCAACAACTATCCCAATAACCGCAACATCAATCGCAACAACAACTTCAACAAACGTCCCAACAACAACTACAATAACCGGCCCAACAACAATAACAACAACAACAGCAACAATAACAATCCCAACAACAATCTCAATAACAACAATGGCAACAAAAACCAAAAACAGCCATGACAAAGATGTGAAGAGCATCACCTGGGGTTCTGCACGAAATTTTGCAACAGGTGTAAAAGAAATGGTCATAGCGCGAAGAAGTGCGAAATCTACGGACCAATGCATAACAGAACTAAAGGAACAAATAATGTCGGAACAAATAATACCGCCATAGTTTGTTTTGGATGTGGAAAACCAGGCCACTTTAGTAGAAATTGCCCAAATCAGGGGAATACTAATGGCAGGGCCGCGGAAGAGTTTTCAATATTAATACGGCAGAGCGCAGGAAGACCCGAAGCTTGTTACGGGTACGTTTCTCATTGACAATAAATCTGCTTATGTTTTATTTGATTCGGGTGCGGATAGAAGCTATATGAGTAGAGATTTTTATGCTAAACTAAGTTGTTCACCGACGCCCTTGGATAATAAATTTTTACTCGAATTAGCAAACGGTAAATTAATTACAGCAGATAATATATGTCGGAATCGAGAAATTAAACTGGTTAGCGAAACATTTAAGATTGACTTGATACCAATAGAGTTAGGGAGTTTTGATGTGATAATCGGTATGGACTGGTTGAAAGAAGTAAAAGCAGAGATCATTTGTTACAAAAATGCAATTCGCATTATACGAGAAAAAGGAAAACCCTTAATGGTGTACGGAGAAAAGAGCAACGCGAAGTTAAATATTATTAGTAACCTGAAGGCACAAAAACTAATAAGAAAAGGTTGCTATGCTGTGCTAGCACACGTCGAGAAAGTCAATTCTGAATAAAAGAACATTAATGATGTTCCAGTCGCAAAAGAATTTCCCGATATATTTTCGAAAGAATTACCGGGACTACCTCCACACCGATCCGTTGAATTTCAAATAGACCTTGTACCGGGAGCTGCACCAATAGCTCGTGCTCCATACAGACTCGCACCTAGCGAAATGAAGGAACTTCAGAGCCAATTACAAGAACTTTTAGAGCGTGGTTTCATTCGACCAAGCACATCACCGTGGGGAGCTCCTGTTTTGTTTGTCAAGAAGAAGGATGGTACATTTAGGTTGTGTATCGACTACCGAGATTTGAACAAACTTACCATCAAGAACCGCTACCCACTACCGAGAATCGACGACTTATTTGATCAACTACAAGGCTCGTCAGTTTATTCGAAGATTGATTTACGTTCTGGGTATCATCAAATGCGGGTGAAGGAGGATGATATTCCAAAGACTGCTTTTAGGACGCGTTACGGTCATTACGAGTTTATGGTTATGCCGTTTGGATTGACGAACACACCAGCTGTGTTCATGGACCTCATGAACCGAGTGTGTGGGCCATATCTTGACAAGTTTGTCATTGTTTTCATCTAAATGACATACTTATTTACTCGAAGAATGATCAAGAGCATGAAGAACATTTAAGAAAAGTGCTAGAGTTGCTGAAAAAAGAAAAACTGTACGGTAAGTTTTCAAAGTGTGCATTTTGGTTGAAAGAAGTTCAATTCCTCGGTCACATAGTGAACAAAGAAGGTATTCAGGTGGATCTAGCAAAGATTGAAACCGTTGAAAAATGGGAAACCCCGAAAACTCCGAAGCATATACGCCAATTTTTAGGACTAGCTGGTTACTACTGAAGGTTCATCCAAGATTTTTCCAGAATAGCAAAACCCTTGACTGCATTAACGCATAAAGGGAGGAAATTTGAATGGAAGGATGAACAAGAGAAAGCGTTTCAATTGTTAAAGAAAAAGTTAACTACGACACCTATATTGTCATTACCTGAAGGGAATGATGATTTTGTGATATATTGTGACGCTTCAAAGCAAGGTCTCAGTTGTGTATTAATGCAACGAACGAAGGTAATTGCTTATGCGTCTAGACAATTGAAGATTCGCGAGCAGAATTATACGACGCATGATTTGAAATTAGGCGCGGTTGTTTTTGCATTAAAGACTTGGAGGCACTACTTATATGGGGTCAAAAGTATTATATATACCGACCACAAAAGTTGAGAAGGTGTGAGTTGTAAGAAAACAAATGAGGTGGATTTATAGTGAAATATCCGACAGAGAAATCAAAATGGATTATCGCATTAATTCGAAGAGGATCATAATTTCCTTAATCGCCGAATAATCAAATCCAATATAGATTACAAAGATTTTCTTTTCGAAGATCAATCGTGATGACGTCAAAAGATACGACGAATCACTATTATCTTATTTCATTCATTTACGATAACTTCACTCACACGCTTCGAGTAATTGAATTATTTTATCCATTCTTCTTGAACATGATAAAACTCTATAATCGTTATAATAACATTCTCATTGTTAGTCATGACGACCTCTATCAAATTTCGGGGACGAAATTTCTTTAACGGGTAGGTACTGTGACGACCCGGAAATTTCTGACCAAATTTAAACTTTAATCTTTATATTATTCCGACACGATAAGAAAAGTTTGTTAAGTTAAATCTCAAGAATTTTAAACTGTGTTCATACATTCATTATAACCTCGACCAAATTCCGACGATTCATGAACCGTTATATATAAATAGATATGTATATGTATATATATATATATATATATATATATATTATAACTTGAGAATATTGATAAAGTATTAAACGTATAATACTTTACACGAACGTATTTGTTTCAATATGATTTTTGACGAAATTAAAAAAAATATATTAAATGATTGAATTATCAGAAACATTGAATTATGATTACAAGTCTCTGTTGAGAGGTCCACTATGATTTGAGAAAATCTATTCCTCTTAACGATATTCAGAATAATTTGTAAAGCTATTTATAAATAAAAACAAAAAGTGTCATTTACGAAAGTTAGACAAAGTTATTGGAGAATTGGTTTCCATAATATTCTATTAATCTATTTTCAAACGTACAAAGACGTTTTCAGTTTAAAAAAGAACTTTATTATTAAAACGTATATAACTTTTATAAATATCTAGAATCACTTTTGACAACTCATTACTTAACCAGTATAATAAATATAACGATATTTATATTTTATTTCATTAAATATATATAACGATTTAAATTAATATTATATATATTTATACGCGTATTATACATACATAGTTTTTATACTTTTACTACTTTAACTTTACCTTTACTTTACTTTTACTTTACTTTAACTTTAATAATTCACTTTAATAATTCATACTTTAATAATTCACTTTAATAATTCATACTTTAATAATTCACTTTAATAATTCATACTTTAATAATTCACTTTAATAATTCATACTTTAATAATTCACTTTAATAATTCATACTTTAATAATTCATACTTTAATAATTCACTTTAATAATTCATAATTTAATAATTCACTTTAATAATTCATACTTTAATAATTCACTTTAATAATTCATACTTCAATAATTCACTTTAATAATTCATACTTTAATAATTCACTTTAATAATTCATACTTTAATAATTCACTTTAATAATTCAAAAATCTATTATAAATAGAATTCAATAGGTTTCATTATTTCATAGAAACTTGAAAATATATTACTCTAAACTCTCTCAATCGATTATATATATATATATATATATATATATATATATATATATATATATATATATATATATATATATATATATATATATATATATATATATTCTCTGTATTATTTCAAGATATTATTAGTATATATAAAATATTACAACGGAGTGCTGTCCGAGTGATTTCAAAATAGTTTTTTTGAATGAGTCGAAGCTAAAAAAATTATGGGTTATAGCTATGGAGGTGATGGGTATGGTTCATGGGTATGCTCGTGAGGTCAATCTAGTGTTTATCATCTCCGTTGCGTCTACGTACTTTCCTGCAATATTGAATCTCAATATTGATACGTTCGTGAATCCGAGGCCAACCTTGCACTTGTTAAATGACGTTATATGTATTTTTACTACGAAATACAGTATTGTGAGTTTCATTTGCTCCCTTTTATATATATTTTTGGGACTGAGAATACATGCGCTGTTTTTATAAATGTTTTATGAAATAGGCACAAGTACTAAAACTAATTCTACGTGGGTTTAAACCAGAAATATACCATTAGCTTGGTAACATTAAACTACTTGTCTATGTACAGTAGGCGCGAATCCTAAAGATAGATCTATTGGGCCTGACAAACCCCATCCTGACTATGGGATGCTTTAGTACTTCGAGGTTATTTTAAACACACCTGATCTGGTGTACTTCAGAGGGTAAAACATGAACGTTAAGGCTTGTTACCGGGTGCCTATAAAATGTCCCGTTCTTATTGATTAAAAACGTTCCATATTAATTGATTTCTTTGCGAGGTTTTGACCTCTATATGAGACGTTTTTCAAAGACTGCATTCATTTTAAAACAAACCATAGCCTTTATTTCATCAATAAAGGTTTAAAAAGCTTTACGTAGATTATCAAATAATGATAATCTAAAATATCCTGTTTACACAAGACCATTACATGATGGTTTACAATACAAATATGTTACAACAAAATAAGTTTCTTGAATGCAGTTTTTACACAATATCATACAAGCATGGACTCCAAATCTCGTCCTTATTTAAGTATGCGACAGCGGAAGCTCTTAATAATCACCTGAGAATAAACATGCTTAAAACGTCAACAAAAATGTTGGTGAGTTATAGGTTTAACCTATATATATCAAATCATAATAATAGACCACAAGATTTCATATTTCAATACACATCCCATACATAGAGATAAAAATCATTCATATGGTGAACACCTGGTAACCGACATTAACAAGATGCATATATAAGAATATCCCCATCATTCCGGGATACCCTTCGGATATGATATAAATTTCGAAGTACTAAAGCATCCGGTACTTTGGATGGGGTTTGTTAGACCCAATAGATTTATCTTTAGGATTCGCGTCAATTAGGGTGTCTGTTCCCTAATTCGGATATGATATAAATAGAATGTAGTTTCACGTACTTGTGTCTATTTTGTAAATCATTTATAAAACCTGCATGTATTCTCATCCCAAAAATATTAGATTTTAAAAGTGGGACTATAACTCACTTTCACAGATTTTTACTTCGTCGGGAAGTAAGACTTGGCCACTGGTTGATTCACGAACCTATAACAATATATACATATATATCAAAGTATGTTCAAAATATATTTACAACACTTTTAATATATTTTGATGTTTTAAGTTTATTAAGTCAGCTGTCCTCGTTAGTAACCTACAACTAGTTGTCCACAGTTAGATGTACAGAAATAAATCAATAAATATTATCTTGAATCAATCCACGACCCAGTGTATACGTATCTCAGTATTGATCACAACTCAAACTATATATATTTTGGAATCAACCTCAACCCTGTATAACTAACTCCAACATTCACATATAGAGTGTCTATGGTTGTTCCGAAATATATATAGATGTGTCGACATGATAGGTCGAAACATTGTATACGTGTCTATGGTATCTCAAGATTACATAATATACAATACAAGTTGATTAAGTTATGGTTGGAATAGATTTGTTACCAATTCTCACATAGCTAAAATGAGAAAAATTATCCAATCTTGTTTTACCCATAACTTCTTCATTTTAAATCCGTTTTGAGTGAATCAAATTGCTATGGTTTCATATTGAACTCTATTTTATGAATATAAACAGAAAAGTATAGGTTTATAGTCGGAAAAATAAGTTACAAGTCATTTTTGTAAAGGTAGTCATTTCAGTCGAAAGAACGACGTCTAGATGACCATTTTAGAAAACATACTTCCACTTTGAGTTTAACCATAATTTTTGGATATAGTTTCATGTTCATAATAAAAATCATTTTCTCAGAATAATAATTTTTAAATCAAAGTTTATCATAGTTTTTAATTAACTAACCCAAAACAGCCCGCGGTGTTACTACGACGGCGTAAATCCGGTTTTAAGATGTTTTTCGTGTTTCCAGGTTTTAAATCATTAAGTTAGCATATCATATAGATATAGAACATGTGTTTAGTTGATTTTAAAAGTCAAGTTAGAAGGATTAACTTTTGTTTGCGAACAAGTTTAGAATTAACTAACTATGTTCTAGTGATTACAAGTTTACCACTTCGAATATGATAGCTTTTTATGTATGAATCGAATGATGTTATGAAAATCATTACTACCTTAAGTTCCTTGGATAAACCTACTGGAAAAGAGAAAAATGGATCTAGCTTCAACGGATCCTTGGATGGCTCAAAGTTCTTGAAGCAGAATCATGACACGAAAACAAGTTCAAGTAAGATCATCACTTGAAATAAGATTGTTATAGTTATAGAAATTGAACCAAAGTTTGAATATGATTATTAACTTGTATTAGAATGATAACCTACTGTAAGAAACAAAGATTTCTTGAGGTTGGATGATCACCTTACAAGATTGGAAGTGAGCTAGCAAACTTGAAAGTATTCTTGATTTTATGTAACTAGAACTTGTAGAATATATGAAGAACACTTAGAACTTGAAGATAGAACTTGAGAGAGATCAATTAGATGAAGAAAATTGAAGAATGAAAGTGTTTGTAGGTGTTTTTGGTCGTTGGTGTATGGATTAGATATAAAGGATATGTAATTTTGTTTTCATGTAAATAAGTCATGAATGATTACTCATATTTTTGTAATTTTATGAGATATTTCATGCTAGTTGCCAAATGATGGTTCCCACATGTGTTAGGTGACTCACATGGTCTGCTAAGAGCTGATAATTGGAGTGTATATACCAATAGTACATACGTCTAAAAGCTGTGTATTGTACGAGTACGAATACGGGTGCATACGAGTAGAATTATTGATGAAACTGAACGAGGATGTAATTGTAAGCATTTTTGTTAAGTAGAAGTATTTTGATAAGTGTATTGAAGTCTTTCAAAAGTGTATAAATACATATTAAAACACTACATGTATATACATTTTAACTGAGTCGTTAAGTCATCGTTAGTCGTTACATGTAAGTGTTGTTTTGAAACCTTTAGGTTAACGATCTTGTTAAATGTTGTTAACCCAATGTTTATAATATCAAATGAGATTTTAAATTATTATATTATTATGATATTATCATGTATGAATATCTCTTAATATGATATGTATACATTAAATGTCTTTACAACGATAATCGTTACATATATGTCTCGTTTAAAAATCATTAAGTTAATAGTCTTGTTTTTACATATGTAGTTCATTGTTAATATACTTAATGATATGTTTACTTATCATAGTATCATGTTAACTATATATATATCCATATATATGTCATCATATAGTTTTTACAAGTTTTAACGTTCGTGAATCACCGGTCAACTTGGGTGGTCAATTGTCTATATGAAACATATTTCAATTAATCAAGTCTTAACAAGTTTGATTGCTTAACATGTTGGAAACATTTAATCATGTAAATATCAATCTCAATTAATATATATAAACATGGAAAAGTTCGGGTCACTACAGCCTACAACTTATAGAATACTTTTATACACTTGCGAGTGTACATATATTTATAAACGGAAATCTTGTGGTCTATTAATATATTAAAATGATTGTTATGATAAACCTATGAACTCACCAACCTTTTGGTTGACACTTTAAAGCATGTTTATTCTCAGGTATTAAAGAAATCTTCCGCTGTGCATTAGCTCATTTTAAGGATATTACTTGGAGTCATTCATGGCATATTTTGAAAGACGTTGCATTCGAGTCATTGAGTTCATCAAGATTATTATTAAGCCAATTATAGTTGGATGTATTATGAAATGGTGTGCATGCCGTCAACTTTCGTTGTAAAGAAAGTTTGTCTTTTAAAAACGAATGCAATGTTTGTAAAATGTATCATATAGAGGTCAAATACCTCGCGATGTAATCAACTATTGTGAATAGTTTATAATGTATATGAACGGGTCCTTTCAGTTGGTATCAGAGCGGTGGTTTTAGCGAACCAGGTCTGCATTAGTGTGTCTAACTGATAGTCGTTAGGATGCATTAGTGAGTCTGGACTTCGACCGTGTCTGCATGTCAAAAGTTTTGCTCATCATTTTTGTCGGAAATTACCTGCTTATCATTCTTAGTCTAGACACATCTTATTGCAATGATTGCATGAATAGTGTATAGACAAAATTCATATCTTAGCGTATCTGTTACTGTAAACTTTGCCTGACGTATTCCGTAAATTCCACCGTAATCTACGAAACCTTTTTCTCTATATAATTAGAATACCACCCGATAGCTGAAAAATCATTTCATATCGAAAAATTCTTTATTCAATCGTACGAAATGGAATTTGTCATTAGTTCAAGTCCCTCGGATTCCGAAATGGAATCCCACTCAAGTTCCGAAAGCAGTGTGACCGGATGGATCAACCAATTAGTCATCATCTATTCTGGATGAATTGGGGATGGGTTCGTAGCCTCGTTAATCATTGGATACAAGAAGAAGGTGATCCCTTCCATCCACCACATTGTCCTCTTGGCGAAGAACCTGAAGCACTTACCGGCGAACCTATCCGAAACACCATTTTCTCTCTTATTTCTAGAGTATCTCGTCACGATTACATACTACACCAAATTCTAGATTTTATTTATCCGCTCGTCCAAACCGACAATCACCTCGGTGTAATAGAAGAAGTCAACGAGCTTCGCGCTCGGGTAGTGGCTTTGGAGAATATGGTACAAAGGTTACAAACACCAGCAGCAGCACCAGCAACATAAACAGTACCACCATCAGCAACACCAACAGTACCATCACCACCACCAACAACAACATCCACATCCCATACCGCAATATCACAATCTGTATCTCAAACATCAACGTCATACGCCCTGTAAATATCCAGGAATATCAACAACAACAAACAATGAAGTATTAATTCATAAACTTCATTGAAGAGATATCTCTGCGACAGTTATGTAATCTCCAAAATCTTAGAGATTATTTAATTCTGACCGTAAATCGAATGAGTGAACGGAGATGGTAGAGTAGAAACTTTGATCGAAAATGGTGTACGATTTACAAGCTAGAATTGTTTTATCAACAGCATCAACAGGACCGTAGCATCATCAACACAGTCAGTGCCGTCAGTATCGTCAGAATCAACAGCACCTTAACATCACAAACTCTGTCAGTTCAAGAATCATTGTGGACATCATTACAAATCAACAACAAATATATTGTATCAACGAGTTATGAAGTATTAACTCATTTCCAATCGAAAGATTTATATGTATATTTTATATGTATAAATTTTTAAACCATAATAAATCTTCTCGTACTAAGCTATTATGTGTGAATCTTAACTACTCAGTTAATTCATATTACAAATATGCAATGATGTACGTCCTTCGTCCGCAACTTAACCATCGTTAATTACAATCTCTGTCTCAATTCAATAAAAATCCAATTCATAATTAATCAAGTGTATTATTCGAATATATGTTTGATTTTACACTTTCATCATCGATGTACTCGAAACTTTTCAAATAACATCATTCGTACCTTGCGAAGTTCACAAGAATTTCACGAAAACCAACAAATAACAAAGTAATGATTCATAATTTCAATATTATTGAAGAAATACTTATGCAATTTATAAAGTTTTAGGGATTACTCAATTCTAGTTCCAACCATAAAACAAATGAGTTTAATTTAATATTAACTCATTAAATCTATATTACATCTAAAGAAAATATACACATATATTTTCATAAAGACTGTAATAAACTTCTTTTGTACAAAATATTAATTGTGAAAATTTTTTAACGGGTAGGTAATATCCGAGAGATATATAAATTCACAATTAATATATTACATTTTTCGAAACTGATTAAGCAATCATCAACTATACTCCCTACTTTCACAACAATATCCATTCTTTCATATAAATCAAAACAATCATACTCATTCAAATTCAATTACATATTCTGATTTTGAAATCGCACAATTCAATTCGAAATATAACCAGTATCATCACTCTTAGATTCCTATATCTTTTAAAGCTATACTTTGACTTCAAAACTGTGTTAGAACATCATATGTATTAACGATTACAATATGTGCTCAAACCCTTCGAAATTCCTGAAGACACTTCAACTAAGGAACAATCGAGATGATGATCCAACCACATGTTACCCACAGTTATACACCTGAAAAACTCTCAAAACCCAAGTCATAGTTCGACACGTATCCGTGTTAGACCCTTTGGCATTTACTAGCTAAAATAACTTTTCAATTCTGTTTCAAAATAGACAGTTTTGTCACAGCTCCAGCAAGTCAACTTCGACTTCTCAATCAAAACAGTCTTATTATAACCTCGGTAGATACGTTGCCCTTTCGCCAACGTTACCGGGGAATCGTTTATATTCACCACATTAGCAATAAACTTACCAACAACTTCACTGATCTTTGACTTTCCAAAAAAAAAAAATCATTATAATTATCGAAACCCTATCATATACTTATTCGTACCTTATAACAAGAATTGCCATACCAATTATTAAGAATCAGCAATCAGTATTTTGAAACCTCGCAGCATGTCTACATCAACAATTACATATGCACACAACGTCTACCTCCAAGACTTACATTCTTTGAATGAGAAATTTCTGAAAAACACCCTAAACTGCGAACCAGTTCTCGAAATTTTGAAAAATGCTGATGAAGCAGCAAAAACTGTAAACGACCTTAACAGTAAAAAGTTGGATGATAAAAGATAGTATATTGGCAAAGCTCAGAAAAAGAGAAGCTTTGGAACTGGAAAACGGATTGAGCAAAGTATAAAGGAGACTGTAGACAAATCACAAAGGCTGAACCTGCCTTCAAAGAATCCAAATGATTCAGTACTTGCTGAAGTCATTAACCAATACCTTGCTCCTGACTCTAAACCCCTGCGGACAATATCCTTCATCATCCTTTGATATTAGACATTCTAAGATATTTTTATAATTATTCTTATCTGAAATCATTTACCTCTTCGCGCTATCTGTATTATATCATAAAAGAAACTATTTTAGTTTCTAAATTCTGAAACATTCGAGTTTAAAATAGGAATATTCTTGAAAAAGTGTTGGGAGCTGAAGCATGAGTTAGTATAATATAATGACACTTGATCAACGTGATTATATTACAGTAATTCATGCTGAGTTTCTAAATGGAACATGATGATTCACAGATCATAACGTCATCATGTGCTATGTTACACGACTCTTATATTCTCTTTGATCTCTAAATATCAAGAAAATGTTTCTTGATGATTCGGCCTTTTTCGAGGTATTCTGGTAATTTGACAAGTCAAGATCGTGCCATTACAATTTCCTTCCTAGAACATTAACAATGTTCATTCTGAAATTTATATCTGCGAATTCTGGACCATTACAAGCTGTGCTTAATCGCAAGAAGAAGAAACGAAAGGACAAAGCTCCGAACTAGAAATGGGAGTATAAATCATAGCAAATAGAAGAGAGCATTAACTGTGGATGACAATGATTATAGAAGAAGCAAAGACTTTAAAATATAAGGGAAGATATAAAACCCAACAACAACCCAGAAATCACAAACTGCATATATCAATGCATATAGCAATATAAAGACACGTGAGAACTAAAAACACTATAAAACCAAGAGTATAGTAGAAGTAAATAGATTCTTCCTGAGGCAGATGAAAAAGAAGAGCGACATATATGAAAGTGAGGAGTATATCAAGAATCAGCACTGGATGAAGCATATTGACAAATACTTTAAAATATGAGTTGAGAAGGTGTGAGTTGTAAGAAAACAAATGAGGTGGATTTATAGTGAAATATCTGACAGAGAAATCAAAATGGATTATCGCATTAATTCGAAGAGGATCATAATTTCCTTAATTGCCGAATAATCAAATCCAATATAGATTACAAAGATTTTCTTTTCGAAGATCAATCGTGATGACGTCAAAAGATACGACGAATCACTATTATCTTATTTCATTCATTTACGATAACTTCACTCACACGCTTCGAGTAATCGAATTATTTTATCCATTCTTCTTGAACATGATAAAACTCTATAATCGTTATAATAACATTCTCATTGTTAGTCATGACGACCTCTATCAAATTTCGGGGACGAAATTTCTTTAACGGGTAGGTACTGTGACGACCCGGAAATTTCTGACCAAATTTAAACTTTAATCTTTATATTATTCCGACACGATAAGAAAAGTTTGTTAAGTTAAATCTCAAGAATTTTAAACTGTGTTCATACATTCATTATAACCTCGACCAAATTCCGACGATTCATGAACCGTTATATATAAATAGATATGTATATGTATATATATATATATATTATAACTTGAGAATATTAATAAAGTATTAAACGTATAATACTTTACACGAACGTATTTGTTTCAATATGATTTTTGACGAAATTAAAAAAAATATATTAAATGATTGAATTATCAGAAACATTGAATTATGATTACAAGTCTCTGTTGAGAGGTCCACTATGATTTGAGAAAATCTATTCCTCTTAACGATATTCAGAATAATTTGTAAAGCTATTTATAAATTAAAACAAAAAGTGTCATTTACGAAAGTTAGACAAAAATTAGTGGAGAATTGGTTTCCATAATATTCTATTAATCTATTTTCAAATGTACAAAGACGTTTTCAGTTTAAAAAAGAACTTTATTATTAAAACATATATAACTTTTATAAATATCTAGAATCACTTTTGACAACTCATTACTTAACCAGTATAATAAATATAATGATATTTATATTTTATTTCATTAAATATATATAACGATTTAAATTAATATTATATATATTTATACGTGTATTATACATACATAGTTTTTATACTTTTACTATACTTTAACTTTACCTTTACTTTACTTTTACTTTACTTTAACTTTAATAATTCACTTTAATAATTCATACTTTAATAATTCACTTTAATAATTCATACTTTAATAATTCACTTTAATAATTCATACTTTAATAATTCACTTTAATAATTCATACTTTAATAATTCACTTGAATAATTCATACTTTAATAATTCATACTTTAATAATTCACTTTAATAATTCATACTTTAATAATTCACTTTAATAATTCATACTTTAATAATTCACTTTAATAATTCATACTTTAATAATTCACTTTAATAATTCATACTTTAATAATTCATACTTTAATAATTCACTTTAATAATTCAAAAATCTATTATAAATAGAATTCAATAGGTTTCATTATTTCATAGAAACTTGAAAATATATTTCTCTAAACTCTCTCAATCGATTTATATATATATATATATATATATATATATATATATATATATATATATTTTCTCTGTATTATTTCAAGATATTATTAGTATATATAAAATATTACGACGGAGTGCTGTCCGAGTGATTTCAAAATAGTTTTTTTGAATGAGTCGAAGCTAAGAAAATTATGGGTTATAGCTATGGAGGTGATGGGTATGGTTCATGGGTATGCTCGTGAGGTCAATCTAGTGTTTATCATCTCTGTTGCGTCTACGTACTTTCCTGCAATATTGAATCTCAATGTTGATACGTTCGTGAATCCAAGGCCAACCTTGCACTTGTTAAATGACGTTATATGTATTTTTACTACAAAATACAGTATTGTGAGTTTCATTTGCTCCCTTTTATATATATTTTTGGGACTGAGAATACATGCGCTGTTTTTATAAATGTTTTATGAAATAGGCACAAGTACTAAAACTAATTCTACGTGGGTTTAAACCAGAAATATACCATTAGCTTGGTAACATTAAACTACTTGTCTATGTACGGTAGGCGCGAATCCTAAAGATAGATCTATTGGGCCTGACAAACCCCATCCTGACTATGGGATGCTTTAGTACTTCGAGGTTATTTTAAACACACCTAATCTGGTGTACTTCAGAGGGTAAAACATGAACGTTAAGGCTTGTTACCGGGTGCCTACAACTTATAGAATACTTTTATACACTTGCGAGTGTACATATATTTATAAACGGAAATCTTGTGGTCTATTAATATATTAAAATGATTGTTATGATAAACCTATGAACTCACCAACCTTTTGGTTGACACTTTAAAGCATGTTTATTCTCAGGTATTAAAGAAATATTCCGCTGTGCATTAGCTCATTTTAAGGATATTACTTGGAGTCATTCATGGCATATTTTGAAAGACGTTGCATTCGAGTCATTGAGTTCATCAAGATTATTATTAAGCCAATTATAGTTGGATGTATTATGAAATGGTGTGCATGCCGTCAACTTTTGTTGTAAAGAAAGTTTGTCTTTTAAAAACGAATACAATGTTTGTAAAATGTATCATATAGAGGTCAAATACCTCGCGATGTAATCAACTATTGTGAATCGTTTATAATGTATATGAACGGGTCCTTTCAGAAACCATCAGGTCTACTTCAACAACCCGAAATCCCAGAATGGAAATGGAAAAATATTACCATGGATTTCATCACTAAATTGCCAAGGACTGCAAGTGGTTTTGATACTATTTGGGTAATAGTTGATCGTCTCACCAAATCAGCACATTTCCTGCCAATAAGAGAAGATGACAAGATGGAGAAGTTAGCACGACTGTATTTGAAGGAAGTCGTCTCCAGACATGGAATACCAATCTCTATTATCTCTGATAGGGATGGTAGATTTATTTCAAGATTCTGGCAGACATTACAGCAAGCATTAGGAACTCGTCTAGACATGAGTACTGCCTATCATCCACAAACTGATGGGCAAAGCGAAAGGATGATACAAACGCTTGAAGACATACTACGAGCATGTGTTATTGATTTCGGAAACAGTTGGGATCGACATCTACCGTTAGCAGAATTTTCCTACAACAACAGCTACCATTCAAGCATTGAGATGGCGCCGTTTGAAGCACTTTATGGTAGAAAGTGCAGGTCTCCGATTTGTGGGAGTGAAGTGGGGGATAGACAGATTACGGGTTCGGAGATAATACAAGAAACTATCGAGAAGATTATCCAAATTCAACAACGGTTGAAAACCGCCCAAAGTCAACAAAAGAGCTACGCCGACATTAAAAGAAAAGATATAAAATTTGAAATTGGAGAGATGGTCATGCTTAAGGTTGCACCTTGGAAAGGCGTTGTTCGATTTGGTAAACGAGAGAAATTAAATCCAAGGTATATAGGACCATTCAAGATTATTGATCGTGTCGGACCAGTAGCTTACCGACTTGAATTACCACAACAACTCGCTCCTGTACATAACACTTTCCATGAAATGTCCCGTTCTTATTGATTAAAAACGTTCCATATTAATTGATTTCGTTGCGAGGTTTTGACCTCTATATGAGATGTTTTTCAAAGACTGCATTCATTTTAAAACAAACCATAACCTTTATTTCATCAATAAAGGTTTAAAAAGCTTTACGTAGATTATCAAATAATGATAATCTAAAATATCCTGTTTACACACGACCATTACATAATGGTTTACAATACAAATATGTTACAACAAAATAAGTTTCTTGAATGCAGTTTTTACACAATATCATACAAGCATGGACTCCAAATCTCGTCCTTATTTAAGTATGAGACATCGGAAGCTCTTAATAATCACCTGAGAATAAACATGCTTAAAACGTCAACAAAAATGTTGGTGAGTTATAGGTTTAACCTATATATATCAAATCATAATAATAGACCACAAGATTTCATATTTCAATACACATCCCATACATAGAGATAAAAATCATTCATATGGTGAACACCTGGTAACCGACATTAACAAGATGCATATATAAGAATATCCCCATCATTCCGGGACACCCTTCGGATATGATATAAATTTTGAAGTACTAAAGCATCCGGTACTTTGGATGGGGTTTGTTAGGCCCAATAGATCTATCTTTAGGATTCGCGTCAATTAGGGTGTCTGTTCCCTAATTCTTAGATTATCAGACTTAATAAAAAGGGGCATATTCGATTTCGATAATTCAACCATAGAATGTAGTTTCACGTATTTGTGTCTATTTTGTAAATCATTTATAAAACCTGCATGTATTCTCATCCCAAAAATATTAGATTTTAAAAGTGGGACTATAACTCACTTTCACAGATTTTTACTTCGTCGGGAAGTAAGACTTGGCCGCTGGTTGATTCACGAACCTATAACAATATATACATATATATCAAAGTATGTTCAAAATATATTTACAACACTTGTAATATATTTTGATATTTTAAGTTTATTAAGTCAGCTGTCCACGTTAGTAACCTACAACTAGTTGTCCACAGTTAGATGTACAAAAATTAATCGATAAATATTATCTTGAATCAATCCACGACCCAGTGTATACGTATCTCAGTATTGATCACAACTCAAACTATATATATTTTGGAATCAACCTCAACCCTGTATAGCTAACTCCAACATTCACATATAGAGTGTCTATGGTTGTTCCGAAATATATATAGATGTGTCGACATGATAGGTCGAAACATTGTATACGTGTCTATGGTATCTCAAGATTACATAATATACAATACAAGTTGATTAAGTTGTGGTTGGAATAGATTTGTTACCAATTTTCACGTAGCTAAAATGAGAAAAATTATCCAATCTTGTTTTACCCATAACTTCTTCATTTTAAATCCGTTTTGAGTGAATCAAATTGCTATGGTTTCATATTGAACTCTATTTTATGAATCTAAACATAAAAGGTATAGGTTTATAGTCGGAAAAATAAGTTACAAGTCGTTTTTGTAAAGGTAGTCATTTCAGTCGAAAGAACGACGTCTAGATGACCATTTTAGAAAACATACTTCCACTTTGAGTTTAACCATAATTTTTGGATATAGTTTCATGTTCATAATAAAAATCATTTTCTCAGAATAACAATTTTTAAATCAAAGTTTATCATAGTTTTTAATTAACTAACCCAAAACAGCCCGCGGTGTTACTACGACGGCGTAAATCCTGTTTTACGGTGTTTTTCGTGTTTCCAGGTTTTAAATCATTAAGTTAGCATATCATATAGATATAGAACATGTGTTTAGTTGATTTTAAAAGTCAAGTTAGAAGGATTAACTTTTGTTTGCGAACAAGTTTAGAATTAACTAAACTATGTTCTAGTGATTACAAGTTTAAACCTTCGAATAAGATAGCTTTATATGTATGAATCAAATGATGTTATGAACATCATTACTACCTTAAGTTCCTTGGATAAACCTACTAGAAAAGAGAAAAATGGATCTAGCTTCAACGGATCCTTGGATGGCTCGAAGTTCTTGAAGCAGAATCATGACACGAAAACAAGTTCAAGTAAGATCATCACTTGAAATAAGATTGTTATAGTTATAGAAATTGAACCAAAGTTTGAATATGATTATTACCTTGTATTAGAATGATAACCTACTATGAGAAACAAAGATTTCTTGAGGTTGGATGATCACCTTACAAGATTGGAAGTGAGCTAGCAAACTTGAAAGTATTCTTGATTTTATGTAACTAGAACTTGTAGAATATATGAAGAACACTTAGAACTTGAAGATAGAACTTGAGAGAGATCAATTAGATGAAGAAAATTGAAGAATGAAAGTGTTTGTAGGTGTTTTTGGTCGTTGGTGTATGGATTAGATATAAAGGATATGTAATTTTGTTTTCATGTAAATAAGTCATGAATGATTACTCATATTTTTGTAATTTTATGAGATATTTCATGCTAGTTGCCAAATGATGGTTCCCACATGTGTTAGGTGACTCACATGGGCTGCTAAGAGCTGATCATTGGAGTGTATATACCAATAGTACATACATCTAAAAGCTGTGTATTGTACGAGTACGAATACGGGTGCATACGAGTAGAATTGTTGATGAAACTGAACGAGGATGTAATTGTAAGAATTTTTGTTAAGTAGAAGTATTTTGATAAGTGTATTGAAGTCTTTCAAAAGTGTATAAATACATATTAAAACACTACAAGTATATACATTTTAACTGAGTCGTTAAGTCATCGTTAGTCGTTACATGTAAGTGTTGTTTTGAAACCTTTAGGTTAACGATCTTGTTAAATGTTGTTAACCCAATGTTTATAATATCAAATGAGATTTTAAATTATTATATTATCATGATATTATCATGTATGAATATCTCTTCATATGATATATATACATTAAATGTCTTTACAACGATAATCGTTACATATATGTCTTTAAAAATCATTAAGTTAGTAGTCTTGTTTTTACATATGTAGTTCATTGTTAATATACTTAATGATATGTTTACTTATCATAGTATCATGTTAACTATATATATATCCATATATATGTCATCATATAGTTTTTACAAGTTTTAACGTTCGTGAATCACCGGTCAACTTGGGTGGTCAATTGTCTATATGAAACATATTTCAGTTAATCAAGTCTTAACAAGTTTGATTGCTTAACATGTTGGAAACATTTAATCATGTAAATATCAATCTCAATTAATATATATAAACATGGAAAAGTTCGGGTCACTACAGTACCTACCCGTTAAATAAATTTCGTCCCGAAATTTTAAGCTGTTGAAGGTGTTGACGAATCTTCTGGAAATAGATGCGGGTATTTCTTCTTCATCTGATCTTCACGCTCCTAGGTGAACTCGGGTCCTCTACGAGCATTCCATCGAACCTTAACAATTGGTATCTTGTTTTGCTTAAGTCTTTTAACCTCACGATCCATTATTTCGACGGGTTCTTCGATGAATTGAAGTTTTTCGTTGATTTGGATTTCATCTAACGGAATAGTGAGATCTTCTTTAGCAAAACATTTCTTCAAATTCGAGACGTGGAAAGTGTTATGTACAGCCGCGAGTTGTTGAGGTAACTCAAGTCGGTAAGCTACTGGTCCGACACGATCAATAATCTTGAATGGTCCAATTGATAAGGCTAAAAAGGAACATATATTTCATAGTAATATCCCTCCTAAATAATAGATTTTTATATGTAATTGTATTATATTTTCATTGTAATTGTTTAAATAAATAAATGTGAAGACGAAGCACGAATATTAAAGAATTGAAGAAAAAGTGCCACTAAAGCCTGAAAAGTGCCACTAAAGCCATAGTACACTTAAAAGTGCCACTAAAAAGTGAGTAAAAGACTCGCACGGATTTTGAAATTTAAGGAGAACAATTTTTGTGCAAATTACAAATCGCGAAACGTAAAGTGCACGATATAAAATAGTACGAAAGGACGTTTGAAAATCCGGAACCAGGACATGAGTCAACTCTCAACGCTCGACGCAACGGACTAAAAATTACGAGTCAACTATGCACGAGAATATAATATAATATTTAAATAATTATATTAATTATTTAAATATTATAATTATATAAATAATATGTCGGCAAAGCAAAGTTCCAAACTTGGATGAGCTGTATTCACGATCTCCGCGACTCGCGGAGATCCCAGCCTTTTTCTATCGCGACTCGCGGAGCACAAGATTTCAGAAATGCCTATAAAAGGCTCGAGCATTTGGCCGAGTAAAAGAACATAATAATAATAATACTCTATAATAAATAAATAAATAAATACATATAATATATATAGTATAGGGTAGTTTTATATTAGATTAGTTCGGGTTATGTAAAGGTTATTTTACGGGTTTTTGAAGTCGAAATTCTGTCCGTGTACTACTACGCGATAAATAATCAATGTAAGCTATGTTCTCCTTTTTAAATTAATGTCTCGTACTTAAGTTATTATTATGCTTATTTGAGCCGAAGTAATCATGATGTTGAGCTAAATATTAAAGACGGGGTAATTGGGTTTTGTACCATAATTGGGGTTTGGACAAAAGAACGATACTTGTGGAAATTAGACTATGGGCTATTAATGGGCTTTATATTAAATTAACGATACCTCATTAATTTAATATAAATGTTATGATTGACGTATCTATATATAACCACATACGCTTAATCGGACACGTTGGGCGGGATATTTATAAGTACGAATTATTGTTCATTTGACCGGACACGGGGATGGATTAATAGTCAATGGACTCATTAAAACAGGGGTGGATTATATTCAAGGGTAATTGGTGTAATTGTTAACAAAGTATTAAAACCTTGGTTTACACACAGTCGATAACCTGGTGTATTCATTAAGCAAAGTATTAAAACCTTGTTACAGTTCGAATCCCCAGTTAGTTGGAATATTTGACTTCGGGTATAAGGTTAAATTTGCCGAGCAGTTTATAATTATGACCGATGAACTATTATGGAAAAAAACCAGATAGGTTTCAAATACATCCAGGACAAAGGACAATTAACCCAGGACAATAGATTAAAATCAAAAAATCAAACATCATGGTTACGGAAGTTTAAATAAGCATAATATATTTTATTTCATATTTCCTCGTACTTTTATTTATTGTTATTTTAATTATTGTTATTTATTTTATATTGTTATTTAAATATCGTCATTTACTATACGCTTCGCTTAAAATATAAATCGACAAACCGGTCATTAAACGGTAAACCCCCTTTTATATATTATTATATATAATTATATATATTTTGTACAAATATAGTTGTTTAAAAATATAGTGTGCAATAAGCCCGCTCCCTGTGGAACGAACCGGACTTCCTAAAAACTATACTACTCTACGATTAGGTACACTGCCTATAGTGTTGTAGCAAGGTTTAGGTATATCCCATTTGTAAATAAATAATTAAAACTTGTGTAAAATTGTAGCATATTTAATAGTATTTCCTAGTAAAAATATAAACTATTTCGTACCCCTTAGCTTTAACATCAAGTTTTTGGCGCCGCTGCCGGAGAAATCGGCGAAACGCTATGTTTTTAATTTATTTTTGTATAAATATATTTTTAGAAAAATATTATAAAATTGAAAAGAAAAAAAAAACGTTTTACATCCTCCGCGACTTGCGGAGTTGTAAGGCAAGTGGAATCGCGACTCGCGGAGCCGCCCTGTCTGACGCGCCTGAAACCCTAAACCAGCATTTATTACGGTATATTATTATTTATTATTATTAATAAACCCTAAATTAGTTAATTAATTTATTAATTAGTTTTAGTTTTATTATTATTTTGTTTATTTAGTTTAATTAGTTTTATTAAATTATAAAATTAATAGTTTTATTAAATAAATAATATAAAAGTAATATTTTTATAAAAATTGTACTTTTTACGGATTTTAGTATATTTTTATATTTTGTCCCTTTTTATTTATTTTTAGCGTAATATTTGTATGTTTTTCGCTCGTATTTAGTTTTAATCCATAGTTTTTGCCATAGTTATTTTTACTTTTTTGATTTTTAGGCTTTGCCGTAAAATCCCTTAAGTGCTATTTCTTTAGACTAAGATTTAGGTGCTTTAGAATTTTGCGACGATTTTAAAATTTTAGTGCCTTTTAAGTCACGACGCGCTATATTCTTATTTTTATTTTTCGACCTTTTTTTTTTACGCGCATTCTTTTTCTTTCTTATTTCTCGACGCTTTAGTTTTTAGGACTTAGAAATTTTCTCTATTTCTTATCTAATATCTCAAACGGAAAGAAAAATTATTTGAGTGGTTAAATTAATGGACGTTGACAATTTTCTGCTTCGTAGTAATAGTTGGATTTGTTAGTGGCTGAGTTGTGAGCTTCCGATTTAAAGGGTTCTGGCTCCCTGCTGCATCTTTTGGCTATTCGAAACGTGGGCAAAAGCAGAAAAGTCTATTAATTGGACAACTTATATAAGTTTTTCTATTTTTATAACTAATAGGATAATTAGTAAATGCACCACATTGTAGCTAAAATTTGGCCATCGCAATAAAATGGAAAATTTTGAAAACAAGGCTATGGAAACTCTTTTTGATATCCAAAATCAATTAAATCAATACTCTCAAATGGGTGTTGATGACAATTCGTTCGGTCAATCTTGGATCACGAATGACGAAGCAATAACTGGTTGTGAAATCTGCGGAGATTATCACTCAACATGGGAATGTTATTATTACGTTCCTATGGAAAATTACGCACCCACGAAACCTGAATGGAATGATTATGAAGAATACAATTCAAATTGGGATTATTCCCAAGAATATTTCCAAACTCAACAACCAGTAGACGAGGAAAATTACGTGTCTGAAAATTTATTAGACAATATGAAAATCAAACTCGAAGAACTCAATGCTCAAAATGAACAAATGAGAAAGTTTGTAAACCGGCAAGCTGAAACTCTATCAGACTACACACCTGTTGATCTGAGGAGTATTGTGCAAAAAAATCTCATATCATCGAATTTTGATGAATTCGAGAGCTCCGAAATCACCAACTATCCCGATGATACTTTTTATTCAGCTTTACCAAATTCACAACATATCGACACATTAGCCTCTACCGACGAAATCAACGATCCATCAATGGATGAAGAAGAAGTAAGGGTGACAAATTGGTACTCATGGAAAAACGATAACGTTGAAAATTTTACCCCCGAGACCAAAAGGGTGGGACCGATTAATGAAGAAGAATTTGCTTCGATCCCGAAATTCACTATTCAACAACCTTCCAACCCAATATTCTCAATAGACGAGTCATCTACCGAAGATGAACTACGAGCTTTAATAAATAATGACACCTCGGATTTCACCCAAATGGGTAATAGAGGTGAAAACTTTGATCCTGAGAATAAACGGAAGGAAATGTTAGGAATTGTCCACCCTATAGTATGTATGTCGGTGTATATCAATCCATTTGACCAAGAACCAGAAAAGAGACATATCCATTTACTAAAAGCTACACTTAAAAAAGAATTAAGTAGTGACAATCGGGCGAGTCTAAACTTTAAACCCATTGATATATTATACACCACCCGAGATGTAAATTGTCACGACCCGGAAAATTTCGACTAATTTTAAACCAAACTCTCAACACGATGTAATATTTTTGACACGATAAGTAAAGTCTGTTAGGTTGAGTTTCAAAATTTTTGAACTGTTTTAATATTATCATTCAACCTGTGACTATTTCTGACGATTCACGAACACTTAATTGTTTGTAAATAGGAGTATATATAACTATATGTATATATATAAATGTGTGGCTGCAAGAATATATTTTATTATTATTGAATTTGCACGATTTGAATTACATTACTGTTTCTTACTTTAAATTTCTTTTGTTTCGTAGTCTTGCCGTAACCCCACCTCCAACTCAATTTGTCCACTGATTGTTAAGAGCCAACTTATCATATCATCTTTATTACTGTTCTTAATTTTATTTATCATCCAAGTATTATATATTATATACACATACAATGCAAATGCTTACACTACCTTTCCTTCTTTCTTTCTTTATTTCTTTCTTTTCTTCTTCATGTTGTCAAGACCAAACCACTATGACCATGAACACAAACCTCTCTATTACTATCACCGGTTACCTTGTTCTACGATTATCAACCCATTTGATTACGTGTACCGTACTATCATTATTCTGTTTAACCCACAACATAATTGAACCCTACCTTTGATCTATTGTTTTTCTTGTTTGATTGACATTCACCACCACCCTATAAACCGCCACAAACCAAACACCATCCTCATCATTCAACTACAAACCATCACTATATATTAACGGCTGCAACTACTTTTCTTCTGTCCTAAACCCACGACACAACAAGCCATCCCTGTTGCTGCATACTATCTGTTTCTGATCAGCTAGAATCCACCACCATCGCCTTTTAAACCAACAAGCTACTGCAACTATTACATCTTCCTTTTCTGTTTTTGGTTTTGATTCAAACGTGAACACCACACGACATCTTTTTCTTCATAACCACAACCATGAAACCACCACCATACAACATCCTTGGGTTCTCTTTTGTTTTTGTGTAAAACACGAAATCATTCCCCACTTCAACCACCATTAGAGATCATCATCAAACCCATGTACAACCCTCGAGAATCTCTGCTACGCTGCTAAGAGTTTCTGTTTCTGTTATTCGAAGTCACCTCCTAAAATTGCTCACGACTTAATTCATAAACACGTAACCTGGTACGGGGTTTTGGGTTCCATGGTCAGTTCAAGCTATCAACACCTACTCCTGCTTGTTTTCTTACGTGGCCTCACCAGAAAAATAATACTATTACTGTTATTGTTATTTTCTGTTTCGATCTTCAACCAGTACCCAACCTCCTTTTACTATGGTTTCTTTGATATATTTTTCTTTCCTCCATGGTGGCCGACAAGCATAATTCACATAAACCCCACATCCACTCATTATGTGTGTCGTTTCTAATTGTATTAACCTTACAAACCCCACGAAATTTATATTGGATAAGGGACAGTTTAAATAATTGAAAACACATGTACAGCTGCCTCTTCTTTTCCTAATCTAAATGAATCGAGCATCTTTATTTTTGTTTTGGACCACGAGTTAGACTGAGATCCAACTTATGTTGGGCCGAGACATAGTTGTTGTTGGGCCAAAAGAAAGACTGAAGTATTTAACTACTTGGGCCGATTATTGTTACTTGTTGTTGGGCCGAAAACCCATCACACATACATACTTGTTACAGATTAGACGATATGGAGATGATAATGAAATTAGTATGATTTTGATAGTTGAAGACTAAAAGATAATAGATTTGGTAATCATGATGATAACGATGATTAGGTTATGGCGATGTAGGGATTATGATCATATGTTATGAGAATAATGAGGTTAGATAATGTGGAAAACATTGATGATAATTCGATGGGATTAATAAATATGTTCATGGCTCGATGAACTATTAACAAAAACTTAGTGATGATTACGTGGTGATGAGATAAAATGAAAACGAGAACGATAATAATAACTAAGATGATACGGGTTAAATATAGTAGGCCGTAATATTAATCAGAGAAACAAGGCAAAGGGGATGGTTAAAAGTGTTACGGGTTAGCGGGACGTCGTGGGTTCAAACCCGGACTTGGGCATTTTTCTTAAGGGCTACTCCTTTGAGGTAGTATTACTATTACCATTATTAGTATTATTAGTATTATCATTAAAATTATCATTTTTAAAATTATTATTATTAACAAAAGTATTTTTATTAAAGTTATCATTCTCATTATTATTATAAGTATTATCATTCTTATTATCATTATTATTACTAATATCATTGTTATTATTACAACTATATTAATATTTTTATAAATTATTTATTTAAAATATACAAAATAAATATAGAAAACCTATAATTTAAGATATAAAATGGTAAATATAATATATATACTTTAATTAAGATTTAGTATAAATTTTATATATAATTACAACACTAAAATATAAATATTATATAATTAATAGATAGAAATATTGGATTCTATGAATTAATATATATATATATATATATATATATATATATATATATATATATATATATATATATATATATATATATATATATATATATATATATATATATATATATAATTGACATAGGTTCGTGAATCCGAGGCCAACCCTGCATTGTTCAGTACCATCGTATGCATATTTTTACTACAAAATATCGTATGGTGAGTTTCATTTGCTCCCTTTTTAATTGCTTTTGCAATATATATTTTTGGGCTGAGAATACATGCGCTGCTTTTATAAATGTTTAAGAAATAGACACAAGTACTTAAAAATATATTCTACGTTGAGTTGTACCACTGGCATATTTCCCTGTAGCTTGGTAACTACTATTTACATGGGTATTGTAAACGCGAATCCTGTTGATAGATCTATCGGGCCTGACAACCCCAACCGGACTGGACGACCAGTATTCAACGGTTGCACAGTACTTCGTTTTGTAGGCTACACTTGGTACAGTGTAGTGAGATTTCATAATAAAGGGAATATGCGACGTTGATTAATAGTTAAGTATGGTTACCAAGTGCTCAACCACTTAGAATGCTTTACATACACTTGCGAGTGTATTATGTTTATGATTATGAAATCTTGTGGTCTATTAAGATATTGAAATGATTATTATGATAAACCTATGAACTCACCAACCTTTTGGTTGACACTTTAAAGCATGTTTATTCTCAGGTACGAATTAAGTCTTCCGCTGTGCATTTGCTCAATTTAAGGACAATACTTGGAGTTGATCATCGCAATGGGACCAAATGTTGATGACTTCTTCCAGGTGGATAAGGACGGGTTGTTACATAAATAACTGGCTCACTACTCTAATTCGTGGAACTTATTCTACCGACTTCACATGTCGTCAGCTAAGAGTGGGGAAGTTTAACCCCACTTAACGTTAAATTAGGGGTTCGGGTTAGTGCATAACTCGTTAATAAAAATGCACGGTTAGGGTAAAAGACGCATTTTCAAAAATTATCAAACAGTTCAGAAAAGCAACCGTTTTTGAAGAAAAACATGTGTGATAAAACAAGAAGGAATGAACGATGAGGTGCACCATCTATCATCCTGCAATTTTATGGTATCTTTAACTACTTTCTACACTAATCACCCTCATGAATTTATAATTATAGTCTGATTTCATGCAAATAAGGGCATTGCATGATCTTAAGTGTGGGGAAGGGTTATAAATTCTCTCGGGTTTACACTTGGTTTTATTTGCCAAATTTTGTGAAAATTTTAAAAAAAAATTCAACTAAATGAATTTAAAATCATGTTTATATATATTTATGAACGGTGAAAACTAGGTGTTAATACTGAAATTATCATTACCTCGGAAAGGACATAAATTGAGAAACACCCTAAAACGATTGAATTCATTTAAAATGGAATAAAGGAGAATAAAAAGGCAAAGAAAGAAACTAAGTGTGGGGAGAATGTACCAAGTTATTCAATTAAAAACTATATATCACATGTTTCTGTAAAGTTATTGCAGGTGCTTTTGTTTTGGACTAAATTAACTGTTTTACTCGATTTACTGTAATATATTTGAAAGAAAAGATGGATCTACACGATGAATCAATTCCATCATTAAAAGGAAGTAAAGTCTTCCGAAAAAGACACGCGCTTCTTGATTTAGGTCATGAAGTTGTCGTCCAGACCAGCTGTAGGTTGACGAAAAATCTAGAAAAGTCATCTCTAAAATCAGCAGAAAATCCACGGACCTCAGCATCAAACAGGGTCGCCAAGTGGTCAGATTTATCCTAACTATGAGAAGGATTTATCTCGTACAATGGGGGGGGCACCGTGTAAATTAGCTTGATAAGACTAATGAATCAGATTCCCAGAAAGGATAATCTCCTTAAAGATCAAAAATCAGCTTTTAAGCCTGATATTACTCAATCCTTGAGATTGACCTTAAAGATTGAGAATTACAAACTCATGGAATTCAATGATATCTAAACTCGAGCTTGAACGAGAAAATATTTTGATCAAAAATAAAACCGATTTGTTTTCTGAAAACCCATTTTCAATGCGTTCATTACCTTTGAACGTAAAATCCTAGGAATTCACCTGGAATTCATTAGGTCACCTGAACCAAATCGGGTGTCAACCGTAAGAACGGTGGTTGCATAGTATGGTCGGAGACAGGACCTTGTGCCAGACTGAAAAATCATAGGATGATCTTTACTATTGCTCCTACAAAGGATAGTAATAGCATCCGACACGTTTATAGACCATAATCAAAAGCAAGTCACGGGACATTGCCTTAACAGTTTCTTGTTCATCGCTTTCCTTTACAACCGGACGGTAGTTTACCGAAAGGTAATATACGGAGCAAGTATACTGGACATGTTGCTTTCCCAATACAAGGTTAGCAAGTGGGTAACACAAAACCACAAGTGTTGAGCTAAAATTTTCAAATCTGAAACCCACACAACCCACAAAAATAATTTGCAAACACCGGTGAAGGGTTATTCCGGAAAACTTATCTAGGGTAAAAACTAGATTGAATTTTCAAAAGATCAAATGTTTTCATAAAGATCCAATTTCCTTACGGATCTAAATTTTCATAGTCATGTGGGACTGTAAACCGCCTTTCAAATGTGCACTTTGCTTTGGAAACCGAAAGTAAATCGGCTATTTGATTGCAAGTGTCGTTGACCTAAACCCGAGGTAACTGTGGATGACACACCCACCTTTAACCATGGTTCTATCGTTACTATCATTGTTTATACCACCATATCAAAATCACTAATGTACAAAGTGTGATGAATAAAAAACTGATTCATGTATGTTTTTATTTCAAGTTCTGTATTGCTTGAGGACAAGCAATGCTCAAGTGTGGGGATATTTGATAAGGCTAAAAAGGAACATATATTTCATAGCAATATCCCTCCTAAATAATAGATTTTTATATGTAATTGTATTATATTTTCATTGTAATTGTTTAAATAAATAAATGTGAAGACGAAGCACGAAAATTAAAGAATTGAAGAAAAAGTGCCACTAAAGCCTGAAAAGTGCCACTAAAGCCATAGTACACTTAAAAGTGCCACTAAAAAGTGAGTAAAAGACTCGCACGGATTTTGAAATTTAAGGAGAACAATTTTTGTGCAAATTACAAATCGCGAAACGTAAAGTGCACGATATAAAATAGTACGAAAGGATGTTTGAAAATCCGGAACCAGGACATGAGTAAACTCTCAACGCTCGACGCAACGGACTAAAAATTACGAGTCAACTATGCACGAGAATATAATATAATATTTAAATAATTATATTAATTATTTAAATATTATAATTATATAAATAATATGTCGGCAAAGCAAAGTTCCAAACTTGGATGAGCTGTATTCACGGTCTCCGCAACTCGCGGAGATCCCAGCCTTTTTCTATCGCGACTCGCGGAGCACAAGATTTCAGAAATGCCTATAAAAGGCTCGAGCATTTGGCCGAGTAAAAGAACATAATAATAATAATACTCTATAATAAATAAATAAATAAATATATATAATATATATAGTATAGGGTAGTTTTATATTAGATTAGTTCGGGTTATGTAAAGGTTATTTTACGAGTTTTTGAAGTCGAAATTCTGTCCGTGTACTACTACGCGATAAATAATCAATGTAAGCTATGTTCTCCTTTTTAAATTAATGTCTCGTACTTAAGTTATTATTATGCTTATTTGAGCCGAAGTAATCATGATGTTGAGCTAAATATTAAAGACGGGGTAATTGGGTTTTGTACCATAATTGGGGTTTGGACAAAAGAACGACACTTGTGGAAATTAGACTATGGGCTATTAATGGGCTTTATATTAAATTAACGATACCTCATTAATTTAATATAAAGGTTATGATTGACGTATCTATATATAACCACATACGCTTAATCGGACACGATGGGCGGGATATTTATAAGTACGAATTATTGTTCATTTGACCGGACACGGGGATGGATTAATAGTCAATGGACTCATTAAAACAGGGGTGGATTACATTCAAGGGTAATTGGTGTAATTGTTAACAAAGTATTAAAACCTTGGTTTACACACAGTCGATAACCTGGTGTATTCATTAAGCAAAGTATTAAAACCTTGTTACAGTTCGAATCCCCAGTTAGTTGGAATATTTGACTTCGGGTATAAGGTTAAATTTGCCGAGCAGTTTATAATTATGACCGATGAACTATTATGGACAAAAACCAGATAGGTTTCAAATACATCCAGGACAAAGGACAATTAACCCAGGACAATAGATTAAAATCAAAACATCAAACATCATGGTTACGGAAGTTTAAATAAGCATAATATATTTTATTTCATATTTCCTCGTACTTTTATTTATTGTTATTTTAATTAGTGTTATTTATTTTATATTGTTATTTAAATATCGTCATTTACTATACGCTTCGCTTAAAATATAAATCGACAAACCGGTCATTAAACGGTAAACCCCCTTTTATATATTATTATATATAATTATATATATTTTGTACAAATATAGTTGTTTAAAAATATAGTGTGCAATAAGCCCGCTCCCTGTGGAACGAACCGGACTTCCTAAAAACTATACTACTATACGATTAGGTACACTGCCTATAGTGTTGTAGCAAGGTTTAGGTATATCCCATTTGTAAATAAATAATTAAAACTTGTGTAAAATTGTAGCATATTTAATAGTATTTCCTAGTGTATTAACAACGTCTTACCAAATACATATGAATCATATTAAGATATTGATACACTATATTTAATCATGATAAATGATAAGTAAACATGTCATTAAGTGTATTAACAATGAACTACATATGTAAAAACAAGACTACTAACTTAATGATTTCGAAACGAGACATATATGTAACGATTATCGTTGTAACAACATTTAACTGTATATATATCATACTAAGATATGTTAATATATCATAATATCATGATAATGTAATAATTTAACATCTCTTTAGATATAATAAACATTGGGTTAACAACATTTAACAAGATCGTTAACCTAAAGGTTTCAAAACAACACTTACATGTAACGACTAACGATGACTTAACGACTCAGTTAAAATGTATATACATGTAGTGTTTTAATATGTATTTATAAACTTTTGAAAGACTTCAATACACTTATCAAAATACTTCTACTTAACAAAAATGCTTACAATTACATCCTCGTTCAGTTTCATCAACAATTCTACTCGTATGCACCCGTATTCGTACTCGTACAATACACAGCTTTTAGATGTATGTACTATTGGTACATACACTCCAATGATCAGCTCTTAGCAGCCCATGTGAGTCACCTAATACATGTGGGAACCATCATTTGGCAACTAGCATGAAATATCTCATAAAATTACAAAAATATGAGTAATCATTCATGACTTATTTACATGAAAACAAAATAACATATCCTTTATATCTAATCCATACACCAACGACCAAAAACACCTACAAACACTTTCATTCTTCAATTTTCTTCATCTAATTGATCTCTCTCAAGTTCTATCTTCAAGTTCTAAGTGTTCTTCATAAATTCCAAAAGTTCTAGTTTCATAAAATCAAGAATACTTTCAAGTTTGCTAGCTCACTTCCAATCTTGTAAGGTGATCATCCAACCTCAAGAAATCTTTGTTTCTTACAGTAGGTTATCATTCTAATACAAGGTAATAATCATATTCAAACTTTGGTTCAATTTCTATAACTATAACAATCTTATTTCAAGTGATGATCTTACTTGAACTTGTTTTCGTGTCATGATTCTGCTTCAAGAACTTCGAGCCATCCAAGGATCCATTGAAGCTAGATCCATTTTTCTCTTTTCCAGTAGGTTTATCCAAGGAACTTAAGGTAGTAATGATGTTCATAACATCATTCGATTCATACATATAAAGCTATCTTATTTGAAGGTTTAAACTTGTAATCACTAGAACATAGTTTAGTTAATTCTAAACTTGTTCGCAAACAAAAGTTAATCCTTCTAACTTGACTTTTAAAATCAACTAAACACATGTTCTATATCTATATGATATGCTAACTTAATGATTTAAAACCTGGAAACACGAAAAACACCGTAAAACCGGATTTACGCCGTCGTAGTAACACCGCGGGCTGTTTTGGGTTAGTTAATTAAAAACTATGATAAACTTTGATTTTAAAGTTGTTATTCTGAGAAAATGATTTTTATTATGAACATGAAACTATATCCAAAAATTATGATTAAACTCAAAGTGGAAGTATGTTTTCTAAAATGGTCATCTAGACGTCGTTCTTTCGACTGAAATGACTACCTTTACAAAAACGACTTGTAACTTATTTTTCCGACTATAAACCTATACTTTTCTGTTTAGATTCATAAAATAGAGTTCAATATGAAACCATAGCAATTTGATTCACTCAAAACGGATTTAAAATGAAGAAGTTATGGGTAAAACAAGATTGGATAATTTTTCTCATTTTAGCTACGTGAAAATTGGTAACAAATCTATTCCAACCAAAACTTAATCAACTTGTATTGTATATTATGTAATCTTGAGATACCATAGACACGTATACAATATTTCGACCTATCATGTCGACACATCTATATATATTTCGGAACAACCATAGACACTCTATATGTGAATGTTGGAGTTAGCTATACAGAGTTGAGGTTGATTCCAAAATATATATAGTTTGAGTTGTGATCAATACTGAGATACGTATACACTGGGTCGTGGATTGATTCAAGATAATATTTATCGATTTATTTCTGTACATCTAACTGTGGACAACTAGTTGTAGGTTACTAACGAGGACAGCTGACTTAATAAACTTAAAACATCAAAATATATTAAAAGTGTTGTAAATATATTTTGAACATACTTTGATATATATGTATATATTGTTATAGGTTCGTGAATCAACCAGTGGCCAAGTCTTACTTCCTGACGAAGTAAAAATCTGTGAAAGTGAGTTATAGTCCCACTTTTAAAATCTAATATTTTTGGGATGAGAATACATGCAGGTTTTATAAATGATTTACAAAATAGACACAAGTACGTGAAACTACATTCTATGGTTGAATTATCAAAATCGAATATGCCCCTTTTTATTAAGTCTGGTAATCTAAGAATTAGGGAACAGACACCCTAATTGACGCGAATCCTAAAGATAGATCTATTGGGCCTAACAAACTCCATCCAAAGTACCGGATGCTTTAGTACTTCGAAATTTATATCATATCCGAAGGGTGTCCCGGAATGATGGGGATATTCTTATATATGCATCTTGTTAATGTCGGTTACCAGGTGTTCACCATATGAATGATTTTTATCTCTATGTATGGGATGTGTATTGAAATATGAAATCTTGTGGTCTATTATTATGATTTGATATATATAGGTTAAACCTATAACTCACCAACATTTTTGTTGACGTTTTAAGCATGTTTATTCTCAGGTGATTATTAAGAGCTTCCGCTGTCGCATACTTAAATAAGGACGAGATTTGGAGTCCATGCTTGTATAATATTGTGTAAAAACTGCATTCAAGAAACTTATTTTGTTGTAACATATTTGTATTGTAAACCATTATGTAATGGTCGTGTGTAAACAGGATATTTTAGATTATCATTATTTGATAATCTACGTAAAGCTTTTTAAAACCTTTATCTATGAAATAAAGGTTATGGTTTGTTTTAAAAATGAATGCAGTCTTTGAAAAACATCTCATATAGAGGTCAAAACCTCGCAACGAAATCAATTAATATGGAACGTTTTTAATCAATAAGAACGGGACATTTCAGTTGGTATCCGAGCGTTGGTCTTAGAGAACCAGAATTTTGCATTAGTGTGTCTTATCGAGTTTGTTAGGATGCATTAGTAAGTCTGGACTTCGACCGTGTTTACTTGAAAAATGATTGTTTAACAAATTTTGTTGGAAACTATATATTTTTAACATGTGAATATTATGTGATATATTAATCTCTTAACGCGTTTGATATTATGTGATAGATGTCTACCTCTAGAACAAGTCCCATTGACTCACCTAATAATAATGAAGAGTCAAATGTAAATTGGAATGATTCGTGGACTGATTCACAAGTTCCCGAAGAGGAACCGGAAGAAGAGTCGGAACCGGAAGAAGAATCGGAACCGGAAGAAGAATCGGAACCGGATGAAGAAGTAGAACCGGTGGGGGAAATAATAAAACGGTTAAGTAAAAGAAAATACTCAACCAACCAACCAAGGTTAATTATGGTCAATGGTGTTTCCGCCAAGGAAGCAAAATATTGGGAGGATTACCAATTCTCCGATGAATCGGATTCCGACGAGAATTCCAATGATGTTATAGAAATTACCCCAACTGAATTTAAAAAGGCAAAAGAAAATAATAAGGGAAAGGGCATAAAAATAGAGAAATCTAATTCCAACCCCGATGAACTTTATATGTATCGTCAACGCCCGAAGTCCTTAAGTTGTAACAATGACCCGGGAACCTCTAAACCACCAGGTTTTTCTAAACCAATGTGGACAACGACGGCTCGTATTAGGGGAACATCATATATCCCTAGAAACTTGGCAAAACGAACCAAAACCGAAGAAGAAGAAACGAGCGAGTCGGAATAAGATAGTTGTATTCGTGTGGTGTAATATATGTAATATATTGTTCTTATGCTTTATGATATATGTAAAAATTGCTTGTATTAATAAGTATTTTTTTATGAATCTAACTCTTGTCTATTTTACAGTTTAAAAACACAAAATGGATAGACAATCCAATATTTTAAGAGACCTACCCGGAGACATGATTGATGAAATCTTGTCTAGAGTCGGCCAGAATTCCTCGGCACAACTATTTAAGGCGAGATCAGTTTGTAAGACATTCAAAGAACGTTCCAAGAATGTCTTGGTTTATAAGAGACTTTCGTTTGAAAGATGGGGGATATCACATTGGGAAACCCATAAGTTACGATGTGTTTACTTTGACGCATATATTGCGGGGAACCCAAATGCTATTTTACGCAACGGGTTAAGAAATTATTTTGACTCAATATATTCGAATATTGGACTTCGTGATTTAGAAAAAGCGGCTAACATGCAACATAAAGAAGCATGTTATGCTTACGGATTAGTAATGTTCGCTTCTCACCAAAGTGAGAACAAGAACATCGGGCTACAACTATTAAACAAAACATTTCCACAAGTGACGGAGTCGGTAATTGGGGTAAGAAATGAGGTTTTTAGATTATTACGGGACTGTTGGACATTACGTAACCCTCGTCCCTTTGACGACGTTACAACACGCTGTCTTATCAATGGCCATAACGGTTATGTTCCACAAGACCAAGGATGGGAAGTAGTCCTAGTAAAACCAGAATGCATGACTTGTTTCTGGACGTATGAATTACGTGTCTTTATTGCCTTTGCTGAACGACTTGTGTACTAGCTAGAATTATCTTCACAACTATCTTGTATCAAAGTTATTGTGTGCTATATTTCATGCTTTATGTAAAATAAGCGGTATTGTAAGTTTGTAAAATATTGTATAAAAGTTTGAACGCGAAATATTATTATAATCAGTTTTTCATATAGAATTGTAGTAGTTGAATTGTATATTAGCTACTAAGTATGAACTTAACGGGTAGGTACTACCCGAATTTAAACTTATAAAACGCTAATATGAAGAAAAAGCTTTTATAAATGAGTTCATATTATGCTACGAAATACTATTAACTACTCTTAATATTCTGTATGATTAACTTGTTCCATTTAACTATTTTGAAGGAAATGGCACCGACTACTCGACACACCGTGAATATGAATGAAGAGGAATTCCGTACTTTTCTAGCTTCAAACATAGCCGCAGTACAGGCTGTGCTACATACCAACAATAACCTTGGATCTAGAAGTACAGGAAATCATGTAGGATGCACCTACAAAGAATTCACTGCCTGCAAACCTTTGGAATTTGATGGAACCGAAGGGCCGATCGGATTGAAACGGTGGACCGAGAAGGTCGAATCGGTGTTTGCCATAAGTAAGTGTACTGAAGAGGACAAAGTAAAGTACGCTACGCATACCTTCACAGGTTCTGCGTTAACATGGTGGAATACCTATCTAGAGCAAGTGGGACAAGACGATGCGTACGCACTACCGTGGTCAGCATTCAAGCACTTGATGAACGAGAAGTACCGTCCCAGAACCGAGGTCAATAAGCTCAAGACAGAACTTAGAGGGTTACAAACCCAAGGATTTGATATTACCACGTACGAAAGACGATTCACAGAATTGTGCCTATTGTGTCCGGGAGCATTCGAAGATGAGGAAGAGAAGATCGACGCGTTTGTGAAAGGATTACCGGAAAGAATCCAAGAAGATATAAGTTCACACGAGCCCACCTCCATACAACAGGCATGTAGAATGGCTCACAAACTCGTGAACCAAATTGAAGAAAGAATTAAAGAACAGACTGCTGAAGAGGCCAATGTGAAGCAAGTCAAAAGAAAGTGGGAGGAAAACGGTGATAAGAATCACCAATACAACAACAACAGCAATTACAACAATAATCGCAACAATTATCCCAACAATCGCAACATCAATCGCAACTACAACAAACGGCCCAACAACAACAACAACAACAGCAACTACAACAATCATCCCAACAACAATAATAACCGCAACAACAACAACAATCAGAAGCAGCTATGCCAAAGGTGTGAAAAGAATCACTCGGGGTTCTGCACCAAATTTTGAAACAAGTGTAAAAGAAATGGTCATAGCGCGGCGAAGTGTGAGGTCTACGGACCAGGGGTTAATAGAACGAAAGGAATAAATGGTGTCGGAACGAGTAATGGCAGAGCAAGTAGTGTCGGAGCAAGTTATGCCAATGTAGTTTGTTATAAATGTGGAAAACCGGGCCACATTATTAGAAATTGCCCGAACCAGGAGAACACGAATGGACAAGGCCGTGGAAGAGTTTTCAATATTAATGCGGCAGAGGCACAGGAAGACCCGGAGCTTGTTACGGGTACGTTTCTTATTGACAATAAATCTGCTTACGTTTTATTTGATTCGGGTGCGGATAGAAGCTATATGAGTAGAGATTTTTGTGCTAAATTAAGTTGTCCATTGACGCCTTTGGATAGTAAATTTTACTCGAATTAGCAAATGGTAAATTAATTTCAGCAGATAATATATGTCGGAATCGAGAAATTAAACTGGTTAGCGAAACATTTAAGATTGATTTGATACCAGTAGAGTTAGGGAGTTTTGATGTGATAATCGGTATGGACTGGCTGAAAGAAGTGAAAGCGGAGATCGTTTGTTACAAAAATGCAATTCGCATTATACGAGAAAAAGGAAAACCCTTAATGGTGTACGGAGAAAAGGGCAACACGAAGCTACATCTTATTAGTAATTTGAAGGCACAAAAACTAATAAGAAAAGGTTGCTATGCTGTTCTAGCACACGTCGAGAAAGTACAAACTGAAGAAAAGAGCATCAATGATGTTCCCATTGCAAAAGAATTTCCCGATGTATTTCCGAAAGAATTACCGGGATTACCCCCACATCGATCCGTTGAATTTCAAATAGATCTTGTACCAGGAGCTGCACCAATAGCTCGTGCTCCTTACAGACTCGCACCCAGCGAGATGAAAGAACTGCAAAGCCAATTACAAGAACTTTTAGAGCGTGGTTTCATTCGACCAAGCACATCACCGTGGGGAGCTCCTGTTTTGTTTGTCAAGAAGAAAGATGGTACATTCAGGTTGTGTATCGACTACCGAGAGTTGAACAAACTTACCATCAAGAACCGCTACCCACTACCGAGAATCGACGACTTATTTGATCAACTACAAGGCTCGTCTGTTTATTCAAAGATTGACTTACGTTCCGGGTATCATCAAATGCGGGTGAAAGAAGATGATATTCCAAAGACTGCTTTCAGAACACGTTACGGTCATTACGAGTTTATGGTCATGCCGTTTGGTTTAACTAATGCACCAGCTGTGTTCATGGACCTTATGAACCGAGTGTGTGGACCATACCTTGACAAGTTTGTCATTGTTTTCATTGATGACATACTTATTTACTCAAAGAATGACCAAGAACACGATGAACATTTGAGAAAGGTGTTAGAAGTATTGAGGAAGGAAGAATTGTACGCTAAGTTTTCAAAGTGTGCATTTTGGTTGGAAGAAGTTCAATTCCTCGGTCACATAGTGAACAAAGAAGGTATTAAGGTGGATCCGGCAAAGATAGAAACTGTTGAAAAGTGGGAAACCCCGAAAACTCCGAAATACATACGCCAGTTTTTAGGACTAGCTGGTTACTACAGAAGGTTCATCCAAGACTTTTCCAGAATAGCAAAACCCTTGACTGCATTAACGCATAAAGGGAAGAAATTTGAATGGAAGGATGAACAAGAGAAAGCGTTTCAGTTATTAAAGAAAAAGCTAACTACGGCACCTATATTGTCATTGCCTGAAGGGAATGATGATTTTGTGATTTATTGTGACGCATCAAAGCAAGGTCTCGGTTGTGTATTAATGCAACGAACGAAGGTGATTGCTTATGCATCTAGACAATTGAAGATTCACGAGCAAAATTATACGACGCATGATTTGGAATTAGGCGCGGTTGTTTTTGCATTAAAGACTTGGAGGCACTACTTATATGGGGTCAAAAGTATTATATATACTGACCACAAAAGTCTTCAACACATATTTAATCAGAAACAACTGAATATGAGGCAGCGTAGGTGGATTGAATTGTTGAATGATTACGACTTTGAGATTCGTTACCACCCGGGGAAGGCAAATGTGGTAGCCGATGCCTTGAGCAGGAAGGACAGAGAACCCATTCGAGTAAAATCTATGAATATAATGATTCATAATAACATTACTACTCAAATAAAGGAGGCGCAACAAGGAGTTTTAAAAGAGGAAAATTTAAAGGATGAAATACCCAAAGGATCGGAGAAGCATCTTAATATTCAGGAAGACGGAACCCGGTATAGGGCTGAAAGGATTTGGGTACCAAAATTTGGAGATATGAGAGAAATGGTACTTAGAGAAGCTCATAAAACCAGATACTTAATACATCCTGGAACGGGGAAGATGTACAAGGATCTCAAGAAACATTTTTGGTGGCCGGGTATGAAAGCCGATGTTGCTAAATACGTAGGAGAATGTTTGACGTGTTCTAAGGTCAAAGCTGAGCATCAGAAACCATCAGGTCTACTTCAACAACCCAAAATCCCGGAATGGAAATGGGAAAACATTACAATGGATTTCATCACTAAATTGCCAAGGACTGCAAGTGGTTTTGATACTATTTGGGTAATAGTTGATCGTCTCACCAAATCAGCACACTTCCTACCAATAAGAGAAGATGACAAGATGGAGAAGTTAGCACGACTGTATTTGAAGGAAGTCATCTCCAGACATGGAATACCAATCTCTATTATCTCTGATAGGGATGGCAGATTTATTTCAAGATTCTGGCAGACATTACAGCAAGCATTAGGAACTCGTCTAGACATGAGTACTGCCTATCATCCACAAACTGATGGGCAGAGCGAAAGGACAATACAAACGCTTGAAGACATGCTACGAGCATGTGTTATTGATTTCGGAAACAGTTGGGATCGACATCTACCGTTAGCAGAATTTTCCTACAACAACAGCTACCATTCAAGCATTGAGATGGCGCCGTTTGAAGCACTTTATGGTAGAAAGTGCAGGTCTCCGATTTGTTGGAGTGAAGTGGGGGATAGACAGATTACGGGTCCGGAGATTATACAAGAAACTACCGAGAAGATCATCCAAATTCAACAACGGTTGAAAACCGTCCAAAGTCGACAAAAGAGCTACGCTGACATTAAAAGAAAAGATATAGAATTTGAAATTGGAGAGATGGTCATGCTTAAAGTTGCACCTTGGAGAGGTGTTGTTCGATTTGGTAAACGAGGGAAATTAAATCCAAGGTATATTGGACCATTCAAGATTATTGATCGTGTCGGACCAGTAGCTTACCGACTTGAGTTACCTCAACAACTCGCGGCTGTACATAACACTTTCCACGTCTCGAATTTGAAGAAATGTTTTGCTAAAGAAGATCTCACTATTCCGTTAGATGAAATCCAAATCAACAAAAAACTCCAATTCATCGAAGAACCCGTCGAAATAATGGATCGTGAGGTTAAAAGACTTAAGGAAAACAAGATACCAATTGTTAAGGTTCGATGGAATGCTCGTAGAGGACCCGAGTTCACCTGGGAGCGTGAAGATCAGATGAAGAAGAAATACCCGCATCTATTTCCAGAAGATTCGTCAACACCTTCAACAGCTTAAAATTTCGGGACGAAATTTATTTAACGGGTAGGTACTGTAGTGACCCGAACTTTTCCATGTTTATATATATTAATTGAGATTGATATTTACATGATTAAATATTTCCAACATGTTAAGCAATCAAACTTGTTAAGACTTGATTAATTGAAATATGTTTCATATAGACAATTGACCACCCAAGTTGACCGGTGATTCACGAACGTTAAAACTTGTAAAAACTATATGATGACATATATATGGATATATATATATAGTTAACATGATACTATGATAAGTAAACATATCATTAAGTATATTAACAATGAACTACATATGTAAAAACAAGACTACTAACTTAATGATTTTTAAACGAGACATATATGTAACGATTATCGTTGTAAAGACATTTAATGTATATATATCATATTAAGAGATATTCATACATGATAATATCATGATAATATAATAATTTAAAATCTCATTTGATATTATAAACATTGGGTTAACAACATTTAACAAGATCGTTAACCTAAAGGTTTCAAAACAACACTTACATGTAACGACTAACGATGACTTAACGACTCAGTTAAAATGTATATACATGTAGTGTTTTAATATGTATTTATACACTTTTGAAAGACTTCAATACACTTATCAAAATACTTCTACTTAACAAAAATGCTTACAATTACATCCTCGTTCAGTTTCATCAACAATTCTACTCGTATGCACCCGTATTCGTACTCGTACAATACACAGCTTTTAGATGTATGTACTATTGGTATATACACTCCAATGATCAGCTCTTAGCAGCCCATGTGAGTCACCTAACACATGTGGGAACCATCATTTGGCAACTAGCATGAAATATCTCATAAAATTACAAAAATATGAGTAATCATTCATGACTTATTTACATGAAAACAAAATAACATATCCTTTATATCTAATCCATACACCAACGACCAAAAACACCTACAAACACTTTCATTCTTTAATTTTCTTCATCTAATTGATCTCTCTCAAGTTCTATCTTCAAGTTCTAAGTGTTCTTCATAAATTCCAAAAGTTCTAGTTTCATAAAATCAAGAATACTTTCAAGTTTGCTAGCTCACTTCCAATCTTGTAAGGTGATCATCCAACCTCAAGAAATCTTTGTTTCTTACAGTAGGTTATCATTCTAATACAAGGTAATAATCATATTCAAACTTTGTTTCAATTTCTATAACTATAACAATCTTATTTCTAGTGATGATCTTACTTGAACTTGTTTTCGTGTCATGATTCTGCTTCAAGAACTTCGAGCCATCCAAGGATCCATTGAAGCTAGATCCATTTTTCTCTTTTCCAGTAGGTTTATCCAAGGAACTTAAGGTAGTAATGATGTTCATAACATCATTCGATTCATACATATAAAGCTATCTTATTCGAAGGTTTAAACTTGTAATCACTAGAACATAGTTTAGTTAATTCTAAACTTGTTCGCAAACAAAAGTTAATCCTTCTAACTTGACTTTTAAAATCAACTAAACACATGTTCTATATCTATATGATATTCTAACTTAATGATTTAAAACCTGGAAACACGAAAAACACCGTAAAACCGGATTTACGCCGTCGTAGTAACACCGCGGGCTGTTTTGGGTTAGTTAATTAAAAACTATGATAAACTTTGATTTTAAAGTTGTTATTCTGAGAAAATGATTTTTATTATGAACATGAAACTATATCCAAAAATTATGATTAAACTCAAAGTGGAAGTATGTTTTCTAAAATGGTCATCTAGACGTCGTTCTTTCGACTGAAATGACTACCTTTACAAAAACGACTTGTAACTTATTTTTCCGACTATAAACCTATACTTTTCTGTTTAGATTCATAAAATAGAGTTCAATATGAAACCATAGCAATTTGATTCACTCAAAACGGATTTAAAATGAAGAAGTTATGGGTAAAACAAGATTGGATAATTTTTCTCATTTTAGCTACGTGAAAATTGGTAACAAATCTATTCCAACCAAAACTTAATCAACTTGTATTGTATATTATGTAATCTTGAGATACCATAGACACGTATACAATGTTTCGACCTATCATGTCGACACATCTATATATATTTCGGAACAACCATAGACACTCTATATGTGAATGTTGGAGTTAGCTATACAGAGTTGAGGTTGATTCCAAAATATATATAGTTTGAGTTGTGATCAATACTGAGATACGTATACACTGGGTCGTGGATTGATTCAAGATAATATTTATCGATTTATTTCTGTACATCTAACTGTGGACAACTAGTTGTAGGTTACTAACGAGGACAGCTGACTTAATAAACTTAAAACATCAAAATATATTAAAAGTGTTGTAAATATATTTTGAACATACTTTGATATATATGTATATATTGTTATAGGTTCGTGAATCAACCAGTGGCCAAGTCTTACTTCCTGACGAAGTAAAAATCTGTGAAAGTGAGTTATAGTCCCACTTTTAAAATCTAATATTTTTGGGATGAGAATACATGCAGGTTTTATAAATGATTTACAAAATAGACACAAGTACGTGAAACTACATTCTATGGTTGAATTATCAAAATCGAATATGCCCCTTTTTATTAAGTCTGGTAATCTAAGAATTAGGGAACAGACACCCTAATTGACGCGAATCCTAAAGATAGATCTATTGGGCCTAACAAACCCCATCCAAAGTACCGGATGCTTTAGTACTTCGAAATTTATATCATATCCGAAGGGTGTCCCGGAATGATGGGGATATTCTTATATATGCATCTTGTTAATGTCGGTTACCAGGTGTTCACCATATGAATGATTTTTATCTCTATGTATGGGATGTGTATTGAAATATGAAATCTTGTGGTCTATTATTATGATTTGATATATATAGGTTAAACCTATAACTCACCAACATTTTTGTTGACGTTTTAAGCATGTTTATTCTCAGGTGATTATTAAGAGCTTCCGCTGTCGCATACTTAAATAAGGACGAGATTTGGAGTCCATGCTTGTATAATATTGTGTAAAAACTGCATTCAAGAAACTTATTTTGTTGTAACATATTTGTATTGTAAACCATTATGTAATGGTCGTGTGTAAACAGGATATTTTAGATTATCATTATTTGATAATCTACGTAAAGCTTTTTAAAACCTTTATCTATGAAATAAAGGTTATGGTTTGTTTTAAAAATGAATGCAGTCTTTCAAAAACGTCTCATATAGAGGTCAAAACCTCGCAACGAAATCAATTAATATGGAACGTTTTTAATCAATAAGAACGGGACATTTCATATAGTATATAGTAGCATGTTATATTATGACTGCCATGCTTGTTAGATATACTTATTGTTGTGGATAGTTGGTACATTGTGATGACTGCATGTTGGTTGATGCTTGTCTGCTGGAGCCCAGTGCGTCCCTATTGTGTGGAGGCCTCGGTAGGAGAGATCAACCTGCGGGTTGGGTTCCTCATGTGGTGGCCTAGACAGCCGTGGTGTATATATATGTGAATGACGCGTCCGTCGCGTGTGGATTATGTATATACATACGGTGGTGGAGGAACTTCTGGTAAGCCCCAGTCCGATCAGCTGGTGGTTAATGGTTTGGCCGAGCCACCAGAGTCTCTGAAGACGGCACTTGGGTGATGTTTGTGTGTTAGACTAAGTGACATGATTAGTATAACACTTATGTATACTATGGCCTGTGGTTAGTCGTACTCACTTAGCTTCGTGCTAATTCCCCTCCATCTCCTCCCTGCAGGTTGTTAGTGTAACGACCCGGAAATTTCCGACCAAATTTAAACTCTAATCTCTATATGGTTCCGACACGATAAGCAAAAACCCTAAAGTTGACCCGCATTTTTTTTCGATCGTTCTATACTTATAAGATTAATATTTACATAAATTAAAACTTACCAACATGATAAGTAATCCAAATTGTCGAGATTTATATTTCCGAAAAGAGTTTTACACAACCTTTGACCGTCTAGTTTGACCGACGATATCACGAACTATACAATATATGATAATTATACGTTTGCGTATATGTATGTATATATACATATTTAACATGATTAATGAATGTTTTAATATCTTATTTTGTATCAAAAACTATAAGTTATAAGTATATTTTGAAACTACTAACTTAAGTTTTCAAAACGATAACTATACGTAACGTTATTTGACATAAATACTTAAGACTTATAATGTTTATACATATATCGTATAAGTAATGTATTTACTCACTTTTAAGACTTAAATACATAAAATCATATAAGTGTATTCACAAAAGATAGCTATATTTGAATCCTCATTCCATTTTTCACAAAATTTCTATACGTATATCTAGAGTATTTGTACTCGTATCATACCTAGCTTCTATACGTATTTACTATTGGTATATACACATCAAATCACCACCTAACCAGCCCTTGTTACTACCCTAGGTATAAGGTAATTGCTTTTGTATTATTGTTTGACAAATACATAAGATTACAAACTAAAATTTTGTCATGTTATCCTTAAAGATCACATTTTTAGGAGTATATATGTATCATCATTTTGATTCATTTACTACTTCAATCTCCTAGCTAAAACACACACACTTATAACCCTTAAACACCTTCAACAATTCAGTAAAGTTCTAAGAAGATCTAGCTTCAAAAACCTTACATAAACACCATAAGAAAACCATACAAAAACACTTCAAGAAAACCTTCCAAGAACACCAACTTACTTCCAATCTTTCATCCACTTCTATCACCCTTTTGATTCTAGCTTCTTACTCCTCTTTTACAGCAAACTTATCCAAGGAACTTGAGGTAGAATCTATGTTCATAACCTTGTTCGATTCATATATATATAGCTATCTTATTTTGTGGTACAAAAGTTTAACAACAAGAACATAGTTTGAATGTTTTCAAACTTGTTTGCAAACTAAATAGATCCTTCTAACTTAACTTTTAAAATACTTCAAGACCTGTAATATAACTTAAATATATGCTAATTTAATAAGGTAAAACTTGGTTTTTCAAAGTATAAGTATTTTTAGAAAAATGGTCATTAAATGATTTTTTTTTGTAACAAAATGTTTAACTTCATATGTTTCACTAATGTTTCACTTATGCCGTATGATTTTGAATACAAACCAAGGTATTTACAGTTCATAGTCTTAAAGAAGAACTCGATCCAAGAAGATGGCAATTTGAATCAACGAAAACGGACTTGTAACGAAGAAACTATGACCGAAACAAAATTGGTTATCCTAGATCATTTCAACTACGGGATCAATTGGAAAAAAAGATATAAATCACATATTTCTAAGATAACATGATATTTTATATATATGTACTCATAATTCAATTTCATATGGTTCAGGATCACCCGTAAACAACACGAGAAGATTAATCATAAGATCCCATGATTGTACGCAACACGTCATTTGACAACACCGGTACTTTATGTACGCAACACGTCATTTGACAACACCGGTACCATGGGTCAAGATTAATCTCGACCAACACATATACGATGGGGTTTTATGGGAGTTTTATTTATTTCGTTGGGGGTTTATTTATTGCGGGTATATTAAACATCTAAAAATGAACCATTAAAATTGAATTACTAACATCGAAACGCTAACTACGGACTAAGGAATTATTCAAAGTATTAAAAGTATTATAAATATATATACGAGATGTTTGTTTAAAATGAAAATATATTGATATATTATATATGGATAGGTTCGTGATATCAACCGGAAGACCAAGTCAAAAATATATATATCTTCGAGACAACAGTGAGTATATAGTCCCACTTTTAAACTCTAAATATTTCGGGATGAGAATACATGTATTTTATGTTTTACGATATGGACACAAGTAACTGAAAAATATGTTCTACGTTGAGTTGTACCACTGGCATACTTCCCTGTAGCTTGGTAACTAATATTTACAGCGGTATTGTAAACGTGAATCCTGTTGATAGATCTATCGGGCCTGACAACCCCAACCGGACTGGACGACCAGTATTCAACGGTTGCACAGTACTTCGTTTTGCGACTACACCTTGGTACGGTGTAGTAAGATTTCATATTAAAGGGAATATGCGACGTGATTAAATGTTAAGTATGGTTACCAAGTGCTCAACCACTTAGAATATTTTTATTGAAATGATTATATACGAAATCTTGTGGTCCATTGTTATGACGCTGCTAGCATCAAACCTATATATCTCACCAACTTTATGTTGACGTTTTAAAGCATGTTATTCTCAGGTACGAATTAAGTCTTCCGCTGTGCATTAGCTCATGTTAAGGATACTACTTGGGACCATTTAAGCTATGATACAAGGACGTTGCATTCGAGTCATTGAAGTTCATTAAAGACTATTGTTATGAAAATGGCAGATTAGATCATTCGATTGTTATAAAATGTTAGGCTAATATTTCAACTCTCGATGTAATAATAGATTGCCTTTAAGAAATAAATGCAACGTTTGTAAAATGTATCATATAGAGGTCAAGTACCTCGCGATGTTATCAACTATTGTAATTCGTTTTTAATCTATATGGACGATGTCCGGATGATTAGTTTCGGATCCTTTCAGTTGGTATCAGAGCGTTGGTCTTAGCGAACCAGGCCTTGCATTAGTGTGTCTAACTAGTAGTTGTTAGGATACATTAAGTGAGTCTGGACTTTGACCGTGTCTGCCTGTCAAAAGTTTTGCTTATCAATCCTAGTCGGAAATCATCTGCTTATCATCCTTAGGGAACTGCCTGCTTATCATTCTTAAGTCTAGACACGTCTTACTGCATTTAGTGCATCGATAGTGTATAGACAAAATTCATATCTTAGCGTATCTGTTACTATAGACATTGCCTGACGTATTTCAAAGATTCTCCGTAATTCATGGGATTTTGATATTATATATACATATGTAAATTATGTATTGAAGAGTACCAAACCCAACTCCTATAATCTATTCCAAACCAAAAATTCACTTCTCCGACTATACAAGATGGATTCTTCATCCAGTTCGAATTCCTCCGACTTCGATAGCTACGCCGATATGGATTTCCATTCGAGCTCCGAGAACAGCGTCACCGGAATGGATCAACCAATTTCCCATCATCTATTTTGGATGAATTGGGGATGGGTTCGTAATATACTAAATCTCTGGAGGCAAGAAGAAGGTGATCCATTCCATCCACCAAATTGTCCTCTTAACGATGAACTTGAAGCACTTACCGGTGAACCTATTCGAAACACCATTTTCTCGCTCATTTCTAGAGTATCTCGTCATGATTACATACTATCCCATATTTCGAATCTTGTTCATTCGCTCGTTCCAACCGTCAATCATCCCGGTATAATAGAAGAAGTCAACGAGCTTCGCGCTCGGGTAGTGGCTTTAGAAAATACGGTGCGAAGGTTACAAACACCAGCAGCAGCACCAGCAGCATAATCTATACCACCATCATCAACGCCGACAGTACTCTTGTCACCCCCAAAATCTCAACATCACAATCTGTATCTCGAATATCAACATCACACGACTCAATATCTGTACTTCGAGTATGATCTTCGTTCTATATATCGTTCTACATCGATTATCTTCGCTTTACGTATCGTATGACGATTATGTAATTTCTAAAGTCTTAGAGATTATGTAATCTAGAATTAACGATAAATCAAATGAGTTTATTATCTTATTGACTCATTAAATCTATGATTATCTCTGAAGAAAATATATATGCAAGTATATTTTCATAAAGATAGTAATTAAAAATTCCTTCGTACAAACTAATAATGATGAAAATATTTTAACGGGTGGGTAGTACCCGAGGAATATTTAGAATTCACATTAATAAGTTATATTGTACATTCTTGAATCTGATTCAACGGTCATTTGTTATTTTACTTACAACCATCGATATACGTATCCGTTCACCCCAGAATAACCATTTCCATTTAAATTTCATATTTGAATTTTTTTTACCTATCCAAATCCAACAAGTGGCATAAAGAAGAAACATTGGACAATTAAAATGAAATAAAATGTTGATTATAACATATGAAACTAAACAATTCTTCAATTTTGCCACTTGATTTCATCCTAAACCTCATTTGTACTTCGACAATTATAATCCTCATTCAAATCTTTTCATGATTCTTGAAAACACCTCGATCGAGAAGTTGAACCAGCCGCACCTCGTTTACGGAAGAAAGATTTATGCATACAGTGATGCACCTGAAAAATTTTCGAAACCGAAGTTATAGTTAAAACGTATCCGCGTCGAATTCCTTATCATTCATTATCAAAAACAATCATACGATTCCTTTTCAAGAAGCTAATTTTGTCACAGCTCCACTTCGACTTCTCAGTGAGACTACTCCTATTATAATCTCGATATTTATACTTTGTCCTTTCGACGTTGTTACCGGAGAACCTTTTTCACAACATCATCAGCAGACGTACCAGCAACTCGTTATCTCTTTGGCGAAACCCGCAATCAGTATTTTGAAAATCTCGTAGAAATTCTCCCAGTTATACCGAGAACGACTATCCCTAAGAATTACATTTTTCGAATGTGAAGTTCTGAAAAACATCCTGGACTATGAAGTAGTTCTTGAAATGCTGAAGAAGCAGAAAAAAAAAAAAAAAAAAAAAAAAAAAAAAAAAAAAACTGTAAACGACTTTAACAGTCAAAAGTTTAATGATGAAGTACATTGTATTGGTAAAGCTTAGAAAAAGAGGAGAGTTGGAACTGGAAAACGGATTGAGCAAAGTATGAAGGAGGATGTAGATAAATCACAAGAACTGAATCTGCTTTCAAAGGATTCAAACGATTCAGTGCTTGCTGAAACCATTAGTAAAAAAAAAAAACTACCCCTTATCCTAAACCTTTCCCGATGATATTCTTCATCATCATCTTATCTTAGATATTATAAGATATCTTCATATCTTTTGTTATACATATCCTCCATATTTCTGGAGATATTCTCACAACTGTTCTTATCCAAAATCATGTATTTCTCCGTAATATCTGCGTTACAATATAAAAGAAACTGTGTTAGTTTCTAAGTTCTAAAACCTTCAAGTTTAAAATAGGAATGTTTTGAAGTAGTGTTGGGAACTGATACATGAATTAGTATAATATAATGAAACTTGATCAACTTCATTATATTACAGTAAGTCATGTTAAGTTTCTAATGGAATGTGATGATTCACAGTACCGTCATCATGTGCCATGTTACACGGCTCTTACATTCTATCAAGTCTCCAAACATATTAGAACGTATCACCTTGATAGTTCTATTTTTCCGGAATATTCGAGTAATTTAACGAATCAAGATCGTGCCATTACAATTTTATTCTAAAACCAATAGCTAGGTTCATTCCAAATTTTATACCTACGAATTCCGAACTATTGATCGCTTGACTCAAGGACGGGAAGAAGAAACGAAGGGACAAAGTCCCAAAATAGAAATTGGGGTATAGATCACAGCAAATAGGAGAGAATATTAACTATGGATGACAATGATTATGGAAAACAGAAGCAGGAGCATCGAAGTATAAGGAAAGATATCAAACCCAACAACCACCCAGAAACTACAAACCATGTATATCAATACGTATGGCGACGTAAAGACACGGGAGAATTAGAAACATTATAATTCCAAGAAAATCATAAAAGTGAATAGATTCTTCTGGCGGTAGATGGAAGAGAAGAATGAAAGATATAAAAGTTAGAAGTATAACAAAAATCAGAACGGGATGAAGCATTTCAAAGGATACCTTAAAGTAGGAATTAAGGAGAAAGAGTAGAAGATGCGAGTTGTGAAAAATAAGGAAACGAAGGGGTGGATTTATAGTGAAATATCCGACAGAGAAATCGAAACAGATTACCGCATTAAATCAAAGAAGATTCTGATCGCCGAATAACCAAATCTTATTACGTAAGATTTTTCCTAAATCCCTTAAATCCCGGAAATCAATTCTAAACCACGTCATCGATTAAAAACGATTCCATATTTACTCATTTCATTTTTTTTTTGTGATAGCTTCGCTCGTGCGTCTCACATAACCAAATCGTTTTATCTAAATCTTTCAATAATGATAAAATTTCATTATTACCTCATATTCGTCATGAAAACATTCCTATGGTTATTTATGACAACCTCTACCAAATTTCGAGGACGAAATTTCTTTAACGGATGGGTACTGTAACGACCCGGAAATTTCCGACCAAATTTAAACTCTAATCTCTATATGGTTCCGACACGATAAGCAAAAACCCTAAAGTTGACCCGCATTTTTTTTCGATCGTTCTATACTTATAAGATTAATATTTACATAAATTAAAACTTACCAACATGATAAGTAATCCAAATTGTCGAGATTTATATTTCCGAAAAGAGTTTTACACAACCTTTGACCGTCTAGTTTGACCGACGATATCACGAACTATACAATATATGATAATTATACGTTTGCGTATATGTATGTATATATACATATTTAACATGATTAATGAATGTTTTAATATCTTATTTTGTATCAAAAACTATAAGTTATAAGTATATTTTGAAACTACTAACTTAAGTTTTCAAAACGATAACTATACGTAACGTTATTTGACATAAATACTTAAGACTTATAATGTTTATACATATATCGTATAAGTAATGTATTTACTCACTTTTAAGACTTAAATACATAAAATCATATAAGTGTATTCACAAAAGATAGCTATATTTGAATCCTCATTCCATTTTTCACAAAATTTCTATACGTATATCTAGAGTATTTGTACTCGTATCATACCTAGCTTCTATACGTATTTACTATTGGTATATACACATCAAATCACCACCTAACCAGCCCTTGTTACTACCCTAGGTATAAGGTAATTGCTTTTGTATTATTGTTTGACAAATACATAAGATTACAAACTAAAATTTTGTCATGTTATCCTTAAAGATCACATTTTTAGGAGTATATATGTATCATCATTTTGATTCATTTACTACTTCAATCTCCTAGCTAAAACACACACACTTATAACCCTTAAACACCTTCAACAATTCAGTAAAGTTCTAAGAAGATCTAGCTTCAAAAACCTTACATAAACACCATAAGAAAACCATACAAAAACACTTCAAGAACACCAACTTACTTCCAATCTTTCATCCACTTCTATCACCCTTTTGATTCTAGCTTCTTACTCCTCTTTTACAGCAAACTTATCCAAGGAACTTGAGGTAGAATCTATGTTCATAACCTTGTTCGATTCATATATATATAGCTATCTTATTTTGTGGTACAAAAGTTTAACAACAAGAACATAGTTTGAATGTTTTCAAACTTGTTTGCAAACTAAATAGATCCTTCTAACTTAACTTTTAAAATACTTCAAGACCTGTAATATAACTTAAATATATGCTAATTTAATAAGGTAAAACTTGGTTTTTCAAAGTATAAGTATTTTTAGAAAAATGGTCATTAAATGATTTTTTTTTGTAACAAAATGTTTAACTTCATATGTTTCACTAATGTTTCACTTATGCCGTATGATTTTGAATACAAACCAAGGTATTTACAGTTCATAGTCTTAAAGAAGAACTCGATCCAAGAAGATGGCAATTTGAATCAACGAAAACGGACTTGTAACGAAGAAACTATGACCGAAACAAAATTGGTTATCCTAGATCATTTCAACTACGGGATCAATTGGAAAAAAAGATATAAATCACATATTTCTAAGATAACATGATATTTTATATATATGTACTCATAATTCAATTTCATATGGTTCAGGATCACCCGTAAACAACACGAGAAGATTAATCATAAGATCCCATGATTGTACGCAACACGTCATTTGACAACACCGGTACTTTATGTACGCAACACGTCATTTGACAACACCGGTACCATGGGTCAAGATTAATCTCGACCAACACATATACGATGGGGTTTTATGGGAGTTTTATTTATTTCGTTGGGGGTTTATTTATTGCGGGTATATTAAACATCTAAAAATGAACCATTAAAATTGAATTACTAACATCGAAACGCTAACTACGGACTAAGGAATTATTCAAAGTATTAAAAGTATTATAAATATATATACGAGATGATTGTTTAAAATGAAAATATATTGATATATTATATATGGATAGGTTCGTGATATCAACCGGAAGACCAAGTCAAAAATATATATATCTTCGAGACAACAGTGAGTATATAGTCCCACTTTTAAACTCTAAATATTTCGGGATGAGAATACATGTATTTTATGTTTTACGATATGGACACAAGTAACTGAAAAATATGTTCTACGTTGAGTTGTACCACTGGCATACTTCCCTGTAGCTTGGTAACTAATATTTACAGCGGTATTGTAAACGTGAATCCTGTTGATAGATCTATCGGGCCTGACAACCCCAACCGGACTGGACGACCAGTATTCAACGGTTGCACAGTACTTCGTTTTGCGACTACACCTTGGTACGGTGTAGTAAGATTTCATATTAAAGGGAATATGCGACGTGATTAAATGTTAAGTATGGTTACCAAGTGCTCAACCACTTAGAATATTTTTATTGAAATGATTATATACGAAATCTTGTGGTCCATTGTTATGACGCTGCTAGCATCAAACCTATATATCTCACCAACTTTATGTTGACGTTTTAAAGCATGTTATTCTCAGGTACGAATTAAGTCTTCCGCTGTGCATTAGCTCATGTTAAGGATACTACTTGGGACCATTTAAGCTATGATACAAGGACGTTGCATTCGAGTCATTGAAGTTCATTAAAGACTATTGTTATGAAAATGGCAGATTAGATCATTCGATTGTTATAAAATGTTAGGCTAATATTTCAACTCTCGATGTAATAATAGATTGCCTTTAAGAAATAAATGCAACGTTTGTAAAATGTATCATATAGAGGTCAAGTACCTCGCGATGTTATCAACTATTGTAATTCGTTTTTAATCTATATGGACGATGTCCGGATGATTAGTTTCGGATCCTTTCAGTTAGCTTTTGTAGATAGTGCTTTTGGGAGAAGACGGGCATGATGATGTTATGTTTGACAGGGTTAACTCTGATGTGGTCTTTTAGAATTTGAACCGTGTACCTTTGAAAACAGAATGTATTTACGTCTCTTCCTATTAATATGTAAATTGTTTTAATGACACGTGACATCGGTTTGTACAAATGTTGATATCGTAATTAATTAATATTATGCTTCCGCCACGTATAAAAAAAAATAGCGATGTCACAATATACGCAATATTTATATTTATAATTTATATTTTAATTTTAATTTTAGTTTTAATCCTAATAATAAGGGTATGTTAGCGAATGTTGTAAGGGTGTAAGTCAAAATTCTGTCCGTGTAACGCTACGCTATTTTTAATCATTGTAAGTTATGTTCAACCTTTTTAATTTAATGTCTCGTAGCTAAGTTATTATTATGCTTATTTAAAATGAAGTAATCATGATGTTGGGCTAATTACTAAAATTGGGTAATTGGGCTTTGTACCATAATTGGGGTTTGGATAAAAGAACGACACTTGTGGAAATTAGACTATGGGCTATTAATGGGTTTTATATTAACTAAACAATACCTTGTTAATTTAATATACAAACTTATAATTCGACGTATTTATATATAACCACATACGCTTGACTGGGTACGGTGGGCGGGATATCTATAAATACCAATAATTATTCATTTTACCGGACACGGAACTGGATTAATAGTTAATAGACTTGTTGAAACAGGGGTGAATTACATTCAAGGGTAATTGGTGTAATTGTTAACAAAGTAGTAAAACCTTGGTTTACACGCAGTCGATAACCTGGTGTATTCATTAAACAAAGTATTAAAACCTTGTTACAATTCGAATCCCCAATTAGTTGGAATATTTGACTTCGGGAATAAGAATAATTTGACGAAGGCTTTCGCTCTTTGTATTTATGACTGATGGACTATTATGGACAAATTCGTATGGACATATTAAATAATCCAGGACAAAGAACAATTAACCCATGGGCATAAAACTAAAATCAACACGTCAAACATCATGATTACGGAAGTTTAAATAAGCATAATTCTTTTATTTCATATTTAATTTCCTTTATTTTATATTTAATTGCACTTCTAATTATCGCACTTTTATTTTTATTGTATTTAATTGCACTTTTTAATTATCGTAAGTTTATTTTATCGCACTTTTGTTATTCGCAATTTCATTATCGTTATTTACTTTACGCTTTAAATTAAGTCATTTATTTATTTAATATTTTACATTTGGTTTTAACTGCGACTAAAGTTTTAAAATCGACAAACCGGTCATTAAACGGTAAAAACCCCCCTTTATAATAATAATATTACTTATATATATATTTGTATTTTTATAAAATAAAACTAATATAGCGTTAAGCTTTGTTTAAAAGATTCTCCGTGGACCGAACCGGACTTACTAAAAACTACACTACTGTACGATTAGGTACACAGCCTATAAGTGTTGTAGCAAGGTTTAAGTATATCCATTCAATAAATAAATAAATATCTTGTGTAAAATTGTATCGTATTTAATAGTATTTCCTAGTAAAATTTAAAGTTATTTTATATACACCTCGCATAACATCAAGTTATTTTTGGCGCCGCTGCCGGGGACTCTTAAACACCGAAAGCGCAACGCTAAATATTTAAAAAAAAAATATTTTTATTTTTAGTTTACTTTTATAAAAATACGTTTTTGTAAAAATACATTTTAAATATTCGAAAACATAGAAAAGAAAAACAAAAATATAGATATTTTTAATAATTTATTAAATATTTAAGTTTTATAAAGTTTTTTTTTATTTTTATTTTATAAAAATATAAGTTTTATTTAAATATTTTGTGTTTATTTAGAACATAAAATTAAAAACCGAAAAGAAAAAAAAACGCGTCGAATTTTAATCAACCTGTCATCTGAAAATTGGAACCCCGCGACTCGCGGAGTTTGCAGCTTCGAATACCGCGACTCGCGGAGACACTCTGACACGCCGACAGAAACCCTAATCAGCATTAATTACGGAGTAATTATTATTTATTTATTATTATTAACCCTAATTACTTATTTATTATTATAATTAGTTTTAAGTTTTTAAATTAAATTGTATTTTAGTTAAATTAGTTTAATTAAAATATAAAATTAATAGTTTAATAAAATAAATAATATAAAAATAATATTTTTATAAAAATTGTACTTTTTACAACTTTTTGTATATTTTTATATTTTGTCCCTTTTTAATTATTTTAGCGTAATATTTGTATTTTTCGCTCGTATTTAGTTTTAAGATATAGTTTTTGCCATAGTTATATTTTTATTTCTAGATTTTTAGACTTTGCCGTAAAATTCCTTAAGTGCTTTTTCTTTAGACTAAGATTTAGGTGCTTTAGAATTTTTCGACGCCTTTTTAAGTTTTAGTACCTTTTTAAGATATTGCCATTTAGGATATAGTTTTACTTGTAAGCTTTAATATTTTTAGACACCTTTTACTATGTATCAATTATCATTCCAATTAGTAATCTCAATTTGCGATTATAATTTTAAGTTAGTGATAGTAATAAGGTTGGGTTAGTCTAGTGTTTTTAAGTTCTATAAGTCACTCTTTTTCTTTCTTATTTTTATTTTTCGATCCTTTTTCGACACACTCTTTTTCTTTCTTATTTCTCGCTATTCTAGTTTTTAGGACATAGATTTTTTATTCTACTTCTTATCTAAATTTCTTAAAATTACGAAAATTTATTTTAAGTGGTTAAATTGATAGACATCAAAATTTTCTGGTTCGTAGTAATAGTTGGATTTGTACGTGGACCGGGTTATTGGAGCCAAACAATCCTCAATTATATTGAGACCAAACGAATCCTGCCCCTCTGCTGCATCTTTTGGCTATTCGAAACGTAGGCAAAATCAGAAAAGTCTATTAATTGGATAACTTATATAATTTTTCTTTCCTTTTTAAAAACTAATAGGATATTCAGTGAATGCACCGAGCAAGACGTTCACCACCTTTTGTACGTTCACCACCTGTAACTAGATCAAGACATTTAGCAAATATTACCGCCGTTGATTTTTCTTTAGAATCGTCATCCAGTCGACCAAGTACTCCAGTTCAAATTTTCGATAATCCATTTTTTGAACCCGACCTCACAATTGAGAATCCGGAGAATATTCAGGGACGATTCATAGATCCTGAACCACTAAATTTTCCTCCGGAACCACCAATCATTCAAACAGAGATTGTTGAGGAACGAACTATTAAATCAGAATCCTCTAGTGATTCCGATTCAACAAATTCAATTATGGAGAATCTGGAACCTTTAAGTATGGAAGACCGAATGAGAGCTAAACGCACTGGCCAAGGTCACGCAATTACTCATCCAGACATTAATGCGCCAGATTATGAAATCAAAGAACAAATTTTACACATGGTGACTAATCAATGCCAATTTAGTGGTGCGCCAAAGGAAGATCCAAATGAACATCTTCGTACCTTTAATAGAATCTGCACTCTATTTAAAATCCGAGAAGTGGAGGATGAACAGATATATCTCATGTTATTTCCCTGGACTTTAAAGGGAGAAGCCAAAGATTGGTTGGAATCGTTACCTGAAGGGGCGATTGATACTTGGGACGTTTTAGTTGAAAAATTTCTTAAACAATTCTTTCCTGCATCTAAAGCCGTAAGACTTCAAGGAGAAATTGTTACGTTCACACAGAAGCCAAATGAAACTCTATATGTCCGCAACATGGTTTAGACACCTGTCAAATAGTACAAATATTCTACCAAGGATGCAACATCACTACAAGAAAAGACATCGATATAGCAGCTGGTGGTTCTATTATAAAAAAACAGAAACTGATGCTTATAAAATTATTGATAACACCGCTTCCCACTCACATGAGTGGCACCAAGAAAAAGATATCGTTAGATCATCTAAAGCAGCTAGAGCCGATTCTAGCCATGACTTAGATTCTATTTCCGCAAAGATAGATGCTGTGGAGAGACGAATGGAAAAGATGACTAAGGATATTCACTCAATACGAATTAGTTGTGAGCAGTGTGGAGGACCACATTTGACAAAAGATTGTCTTAGTATTGAATTAACAATGGAACAAAGAGAGAATATTTCATACATAAACCAAAGGCCTGGAAATAATTATCAGAATAATTATCAACCGCCAAGACCGATCTACAATCAAAACCAGAATTATAATCGAAATATTCCATACAACAACCAACAAGGTCCTAGCAATCAACAAGTATCCAACAATACTTACAATCAGCAAAGACCTAATTTTCAAAACAAACCACCACAACCCGATGATAAAAAGCCGAATTTAGAAGATATGATGATGAAGCTAGTTGAAACTCAAACGCAGTTTTTCACATCTCAAAAACAAACTAATGAACAAAATGCTCAAGCATTTAGAAATCAACAAGCTTCTATTCAAAACTTGGAACAAGAAGTAAGTAACCTAGCAAGGTTAATAGGTGAAAGAAAACCGGGAAGTTTACCTAGTGATACAAATGCTAACCCCCGGAATGAAACAGCTAAAGCCATTACCACAAGAAGTGGTACAACACTTAAACCACCTGAAATACCTGTAACTTCTGATGAAACTATTCCTACTCCACAAGAACCACAACCTGAACAAGATAAGGAAAAAGAACCGGTAGTTGAGAAGGTTAATGAAGATAACACAGCTAAGGATAAACCTTATGTTAAACCATACCAACCACCACTTCCTTACCCGAGTAAAATGAAGAAAGAGAAACTTGAAGTCGAGCAATCCAAATTCTTGGATATGTTTAAACAGATAAATGTAAATCTTCCTTTCATTGATGTGATTTCAGGAATGCCTAGATATGCTAAATTCTTGAAAGATCTAATCTCAAATAGAAAGAAAATGGAAGAACTATCGGTTGTTACTATGAACGCTAATTGTTCAGCAGTGTTGTTGAATAAGATACCAGAAAAACTATCTAATCCAGGAAGTTTCACAATTCCATGTTTTCTGGGTAGTCTTAATTCAATAGAAGCATTGGCAGACTTAGGTGCTAGTATAAATCTAATGCCGTATTCACTATACGCTAAACTAGACCATGGAGAATTGAAACCAACAAGAATAAGCATACAACTAGTCGATCGATCAATAAAATATCCTAGAGGGATAATGGAGAACATGCTAGTTAAAATTGGTACTTTAGTATTTCCAGTAGATTTTGTTGTTCTGGACATGGAAGAAGATTCTCAAGTTCCTCTCATATTAGGAAGACCATTCTTAAACACGGCTAAAGCAATGATAGACGTGTTCGGTAAGAAACTGACCCTAAGTATAGAGGACGAGAGTGTTACCTTTTCAGTTGATAGAGCAATACAACAACCGCAATCTGCAGATGATACATGCTATTATATTCAAACTATAGATTCACATGCAGAATTATTAGAAGAATTTCCAGAATTACAAGGAACAGGAGAATGTTCTTTAGGAGAAGGTAATGAACCAATAGATGAAGCTGAAATGTTAGCTACACTTATAGCTAATGGATATGAACCAACAACAGAAGAAATTCAAATGCTAAAAGAAGAAGACAGATATCGATACAAATCATCGATAGAAGAACCACCGAAATTAGAGTTAAAGCCACTTCCAAACCATTTGGAATACGCTTATTTACATGGTGAATCTGAATTACCTGTAATAATATCGTCTTCTCTTACTGAAAATGAGAAATCACAACTCATTTCTGTGTTGAAAGCTCATAAACCAGCCATTGCATGGAAAATTCATGATATTAAAGGAATAAGTCCTTCGTATTGCACACATAAAATCCTTATGGAAGAAGGTCATAAAACGTATATGCAACGCCAACGAAGACTAAATCCTAATATGCAAGATGTAGTTAAGAAAGAAATTATTAAACTACTAGATGCAGGTTTGATATATCTAATTTCTGATAGTCCATGGGTAAGCCCAGTTCAATGCGTACCTAAGAAGGGTGGCATGACTGTCATTACAAATGAGAAAAATGAGCTTATTCCTACTAGGACTGTAACAGGATGGCGTGTATGTATTGATTATAGAAAATTAAATGACGCCACCAGAAAAGATCACTTTCCCTTACCTTTCATTGATCAAATGTTGGAAAGGCTAGCCGGAAATAGTTACTATTGTTTTCTTGATGGATTTTCCGGATATTTTCAAATTCCAATAGCACCCGAAGATCAAGAGAAAACCACGTTCACGTGCCCTTATGGTACTTTTGCTTACAAACGCATGCCATTTGGACTTTGCAACGCCCCTGCAACCTTTCAAAGGTGTATGATGGCGATTTTTCACGACATGATAGAAGAATGCATGGAAGTTTTCATGGATGACTTTTCAGTCTTCGGTGATACATTTGAATCATGTCTAGCTAATCTTGAACGAATGCTGATTAGATGCGAACAATCAAATCTAGTACTTAATTGGGAGAAATGCCATTTCATGGATAAAGAAGGCATCGTTCTTGGACATAAAATCTCAAAGGAAGGAATTGAAGTGGATAGAGCTAAAGTAGATGTAATTGCTAAACTTCCACATCCCACCAATGTTAGAGGAGTTAGGAGTTTTCTAGGGCATGCCGGTTTTTACCGACGTTTCATAAAATATTTTTCTAAAATTGCCACTCCTATGAATAAACTCCTAGAAAAGGATGCTCCATTCATCTTTTCAGATGAATGTATCAAATTTTTAATATTCTTAAAGAAAAACTCACTAATGCGCCGATCATGATAACACCAAATTGGAATCTACCATTTGAACTAATGTGCGATGCAAGTGATTTTGCAATGGGAGCCGTTTTAGGACAAAGGATTGAAAAACGATTTCAACCTATATATTATGCTAGTAAGACGTTACAAGGAGCACAAACAAATTACACAACTACTGAAAAAGAACTCCTTGCTATTGTCTTTGCTTTTGACAAATTTCGTTCATATCTCGTTCTAGCTAAAACGGTGGTCTATACCGACCATTCTGCTCTTAGATACCTATTTTTGAAACAAGATGCCAAACCAAGATTAATCCGTTGGATCTTACTCTTACAAGAGTTCGATATTGAAATCCGAGATAAAAGAGGAGCAGAAAATCTCGCCGCTGATCATCTTTCTCGTCTTGAAAATCCCGAATTAGAAGTTCTAAATGAATCGGCCATACAAGACAACTTTCCTGATGAATATCTATTGAAGATAGATTATAATGAAATTCCATGGTTTGCAGACTATGCAATTTACTTAGTTTGTGGATTCCTTGAGAAAGGATTGTCGTACCAAAAACGAAAGAAATTCTTCAGTGATATAAAACACTATTTCTGGGAAGATCCACATCTGTTTAAAAGTTATCCAGATGGAATAATACGCCGATGTGTATTCGGAGATGAAGCTAGTAAAATTTTAAACCATTGTCACACAGGACCAACAGGAGGGCATTATGGGCCTCAACTAACAGCAAGGAAAGTTTACGATGCTGGATTCTATTGGCCTACAATTTACAAAGACGCACACCTTCTTTGCAAATCCTGTGATGCTTGTCAAAGGGCCGGAAAAATAAGTCAACGTGATGAAATGCCACAAAATGTCATTCAAGTATGTGAAGTATTTGACATTTGGGGTATTGACTTTATGGGTCCATTTCCAAAATCTCATAATAATCTATATATTCTCGTAGCCATTGATTATGTATCTAAATGGGCGGAAGCACAAGCTCTCCCAACTAACGATGCACGAGTTGTAGTCAACTTTTTAAAACGTCTTTTTGCAAGGTTTGGAACACCGAAAGCTTTAATAAGTGATCGGGGTACTCATTTCTGTAATAATCAACTTGAGAAAGTTCTTAAAAGATATGGAGTAACTCATAAAATTTCCACCGCATATCATCCACAAACAAGTGGACAAGTTGAAAATACCAACCGAGCTTTAAAACGTATTCTAGAGAAAACCGTAGGATCAAATCCGAAGGAATGGTCCATTAAGTTGGAGGATGCACTCTGGGCTTTTAGAACAGCCTACAAAACTTCAATTGGAACCACACCTTTTAGACTTGTTTATGGAAAAGCATGTCATCTTCCAGTAGAAATTGAACACAAAGCATTTTGGGCTTTGAAAACATGTAATCTTGATTTACATGAAGCTAGACGTCTACGATTAAGTCAACTAAACTAATTAGAAGAATTAAGACATGAAGCATACGAAAATTCGTTAATCTATAAAGAAAGAACGAAGAAATGGCATGATAAAAGAATCAGAAGTTCAAAAGAATTTAAAGAAGGAGACAGAGTTCTTCTTTTCAATTCACGATTCAAGTTATTTCCTGGAAAATTGAAATCAAGATGGTCTGGACCATTCATAGTCAAAAGAGTTTTCCCATACGGAACGATAGAATTAATAAATTCAAATGGAATTGAATTTAAAGTTAATGGTCACAGAGTTAAACATTACATACATGGTCCGATGGAAGTTGACAATGAAGTTAATCATAATTTCACCACCCAAGAAAACCTTCAAAATGAAAACATAAATATGTTATCAACAACATATGAAAAATCAAAATTAGAATATAAGGAGGATTCAAATTTGAGTGATGAAGAAGAATTCTTATACAAACCTCCCATTCCAAGAAACGAAGAAAAATATGAACAAGAAATTCAAATAGAAGTGAAAGAACCAAGGAAAGAACACCCGAAAAAGGTTTACAAACCAACTCGACTTACTAAAGCAGGAGACCCGGGTGAATTTATCATTTCTTGCTTACTTAATGATGGTGCTGTATATAATGGACTCGCAGATTTAGGAGCAAGTGCAAATATTATGCCTCTTTCCTTATACAAAAGATTAGGCATGGGTAAATTAAAACCAATCAAAATAGGTGTTCAATCATTTGACCAAACCATTAAACACCCGGTTGGAATAGCAAATAATTTACTTGTTAACGTGGGAAGTTTGACCTTTGTTGCAAACTTCATAGTGATTAATATGGAGGAAAACCTTGATATTCCTCTAATTCTAGGTCGCCCATTTTTAGCAACCACCGAGGCATTCATTGATGTAAGAAAAGGTAGAATGACACTTAGGGATGGTGATACATCGATCACCTTTGTGAACCGAAAGTTTAGATCTCCACAAACCAAAACTGTTAGACCAATAAAAACGCATAAGTGTGGGGAAGATGAAGAAACACTTAATGATGATCCAATCACAAAGAATGCCGTTGATGATACGAAATTAGATGAACCCATTTTTAACAGTTCAACGAAGAAACTTTATAAACGGATTCACGATGCTAAGATTAAAGGAAAATTTAAGTTATATAACCGATTAATATCCAATTTATCGTCAAAAGAAAAGGCAATGTTAGTTGAATTTGTGAAAGTTACGGAGGAAATCAACAAATGGATTGAAGTAAAAGTCAAAGATATACAAGTTGTTGATGATTCAATTGAAAATAATGTTAATCACAATTTCAACTAAGTATAGGGGGTTTATGTATTTCTGTTAGAGTTAGATTTTCTGTTTTCGTGTAGTTCTCGAAAATGGAACTCGAATGGTCTTTCCCTAGCAGACCCTAAAGAACTAGTCTTCTCCCCCCATTCTGAATTTTTATTTTTTTTAAGTTTTTACGAAATGAAGACTGCCTGTGAACTAAACCATGGTCTAATGCTACACGCTTTGATCACTAAACGTAATAATGACACACTTCCGAGTGAAATAGTATCAGTAATCAGAGAAAGATTGGACGGAGTAAGAAAAGAATCCAGATGCGAAGATAATAAGTTACAATTTGGTAAAGGAAAATCAAAATCCGCAGCGAAAAGAAGAGCACGACACCTAGAAAGATGTCACAAATGCGGAAAATGGTCACATGGAGGTAAATGTTCAAATAATCAAACATATTCAAATACCGAATTTGTTACTTTATGCAGAGACGGACCGTTCATATGTTTAGAAGAAAAGACACTGAATGCTCGAGGTTACGCCTATGTAGCTATGGAAAACCAGTTAAACCGACTATCTTATGAATGGGATAGATCATATAACTAAGAATACTATCTCACAGGTAAGTCTGTACAGTTTTTATTTTTATTTTTAACCTTTTGATAATAAACGCTAATTTGTTCGCTATAAAGTATTAAATTGGTATTGAATAAAATTAGGTTTGGCGACCGAAATTATTGATATCATTCAAAAATTTATTACATCACTGCGAAATTTAACGTTTATTCTTAAGGTATAAATATCTTTAATCAATCAACCCAAAATATTTCAAAAATTCGTCATGAGTTAAATTAGGTCTTGGAACCGAAATTACTTTACCGAAAAGAGGGGCGCATATTTTTGATAATATTTGATTGATTAAAGTGGGATAAAAGCCAAAAAGATTTTTAATTTTATTTTTACCATGTTTTTAAAATTAATATATAAATTTTAAATTAATATTATAAACTTTGTAAAATTAATATATTTAAAATTATAAATATTTGAAAAATTAATATAAGTTTGGTGTGAATTTATAATATGAATTTTTAAATTAAGTTTTGTGTGAATTTTTAATTTTTAAAATATGAATTTTTAATTTTATGCATTTCAAATTTTAAGTTTGGTGTGAATTTTTAATATTAATTTTGAATTTTATGTTTTTTTAATTTAAGTTGGTGTGAATTTAAAAACAAAAATTTACTTTATCTCATTAAGTTAAAAATATGATTTTTAAAATTCGTCGTAAGTTGAAGACTAGGTCTTTGAACCGAAATTGCTTTACCCGAGTGAGGGACGAGAACTTTTATTATCATTATTTTTAATCTTATTGAATTAAAGTATGCCAAAAACATTAAAAAAAAAAACCCAAAAATCTTAGCTTTTAAAACAATCGCTACAAAAAGACAAATTTTAAAATTTTGTCAAAGGACGGACTAGGACATCGATCCGAAACGACCTCGTCCTAAATAACAAGGGAAACAAAATTTTAAAATTAATTACTTAATTGTTTTAATTAGTATAAGATATATATATAAAAAATACAAACTCCGTGACTCGTGGAGTTTGAAGGGTCAAACACCGCGACTCGTGGAGGGACCAAAACCCAGAAAAAAATAAAAACGTAAAGAACAGCTCAGTTGCACACCACAACACAAAAATACTGCGAAAATACTGCGAAAAAACCCGAAAAAGACCTCCCAAATTCACAATTTTTCACCGTTAATCATCAAATCTTTTACTAAAATCATGTTAAGAAGGATGCTATCAAGGAATTACTCAAGAAAAACGGTAAATTTCTACACCTAAACACCATTTAATCCGAAAATTGGTGTTCTTGAGCAATTTTATACCCAATTTGATTTTGATGCTTTTTAGTGTAATTATGCTTAAATTGTTTATGTATTATGCTTGTATAACCTAGATTGATGCTATTTAACATGATTAGAAACCTTAAACTTCAAATTTTGAGTAATCTAGGGTTTGTGTTCTTGAGCAATTTGGGGCTTTTTGATATAAACAGGTTATGGCCGATTTTTGTCATGAATTGTTGCTAAATTAAGTAGTGTAACATGTTTAGGTAGTTAAATGATCCAAACTTTGAGCCTAAATATGATTTTGAGAATTAAAGTGGACTTTTTCAAGTCAAAAATTCATGAACTTGATTTTTGAGAGATAATGCCATTTGAAACTTGTTTAATTACTAGTAATGATTATTTTGACATGTTATTTGAGTTGAATGCTTTTTAACTTGGCGAACATTTTCGTATATGCTTATTTGAAAAAGTGTAGATTTGATGAAAATATGTAAAGGAGCTTAAGTTTGATATAAATTGATCATGTCATTGTAATTATTTTGATTGATGATTTTGCTGACACTAATGCATATTTGGATGCACAAAAATTGTGTTTGATGTGTTTTGCAGACTGAAAGGGGTGAATCTTCATCCCAAGCTCGCAATGCTCCTGCTGAGAATGCGGAACAACAGGAGGTGGATAACTACTACAAACAAGAAATACCTCATCCAGTCATGACATTTTCTGATATGCACTTGGAAGATTTGCACCCGAACCTGAGATTTGACAGACTTTGGATAGATTATCCAAAATACCAAAGGGGTTTGCATACTCTTCATTCTAAAGCTGTTGAAGTACCTAGGGTCATAGAATGGAGACCATTAGAAGCTGTAGAATTGGTCGGGCCAATTAGGGAATTACTTGCACAGAGGTATGGTAATTCTACTTTTAACGATTGGGTACGGTTATTCAACATGCGTAGACCTGTATATAAAGTATGGTGTGAAGAATTGTTGTGTAGTATAGAATTAAATGATCGGGTAGCTAGTTTAACTGATCGATCTTTTATTAGATTTTTGTTAGGAGGTTCGATGCATCACATGTCTTTACTAGACATGGCTCAGGCTTTACGTATATATACGCCTGAGGAGCTAGCATCTGCCGATTGTAGAGGGTTGATACTAAATGGTAGAAAGATAGACGAAAATTTTGATACGCATGGTGTATGGAGTCAAATGACTAGCCATCACCGATTTAAAGGGGGAAATTACTCTTATTTGGATATAGATAGAGCTGAATTAAGAGTAATTCATAGGTTTTTAGCCAATTCGATTACACAACGAGGTAAGAACAAGGAAAAGGTAAATGAACAGGATTTGTTTTACCACATGTGTATTCGAGACCCACAAAGCGCTGTAAGTATACCTTATTGTGTGGGTTATTATTTATCAGCTATGGTTAGGGGGATGAGACCGCATAGCATAATAGGAGGTGGTATATTTATTACTTTGATTGCTGAATATCTCAGTGTGGATATAAGTCAGGGGGAATTATTAGTCGAAGAACCAGAACCCCGCGATACAATAGGTTTAAATGTATACCATGGTGCGAAGGTTTTGAAGAGGCGAAATAACGCCGCAGTACAATACCATGATAGACATCCACAGGTTGAGAGAAACGAACAGCCAGGTAATGTGGGAGGAGGAAATGAAATGACAGAAATGCAAAGGTTTATAGCTTCACAAGAGTATGAAAATGCTAGACATCGAGCATTTGAAGATTGGCAAGTTCATCAAAACCAAATCATAGCTCATTGTCAATATGTAGGTAGAAACTATATTCCTACTCCATCGCCCGTATTTCCTCCCTGGTCTATAGAGATCCAACCACCGTATCCTACGTATAACCCAGCCGAAGCATTTTATAACACATATGGTTATGCATGGAACCCCTACTGGTATCAGTATCATCCCTAGTCTACTTAGTTTTATTTATTTTATAATTTGTAATGTTGATACATTTAATACTTATGTTGGAATTGTATTAGTTTTTATAATTTACTAATTTTTATTTTTAGATTTTAATAATGTTTGAATGTGGGGTAATATACCAAACTTCAAAAATATGTATATATGTTTGCAGTTTATCTTATGTACACAACAGGATAAAACAACGCATTTTCAAAGGCTGGCATTAAGTTCAGCAAAAGCAACTAATTTTGACGACAAGATGCAAAATATATGTGAAATAACAACAAGACGGAATGAACAAATGATATGCACCATTTATCATTCAGCAAATAAACACAAATATGTTTGGAAACTTTGGTAAAATTTAATCATTTTCACACAAATCACCCTCAATAATTTAAATTGTTACTGATTTCTTGCAAATGAGGGCATTGCAAGATCTTAAGTGTGGGAAGGGGTTAAATCCTTTCGGATTTTAAAAATTTTTACTTTATACACTTGGTTACCATTAGAAATACTAGTAAAGTAGTAGTTGTATTAGAATCTAGTGCTCTCTGATAATAAAGAACAGCCCTAGTCTTATATACTGACTACCCAATTCTAGTAAAAATTTTAAAAAAAAATTTCAACTAAATGAACTCAAAATCATGTTTATACATATTTATGAACGATAAAACTAGGTGTTAACACCGAAATTATTGTTACCTCGGAAAGGACATAAATTGAGAAACAAACCAAAATGTTAAAATTCATTTAAAATGGAATAGAGGACAATAAAAAGGAAAATAAAAGCCAAATGTGGAAAAATTCTCCAAGTTATTCAAAACATATGTCACATATTTTTGTACAAATAACTGAAAATACTTTTGCTTTGGACAAAACTAAAAAGTTTTACCTGATTTACTGTAAGAAAGATGGATCTACACGATGAATCAATTCCATCATTAAAAGGAAGTAAAGTCTTCCGAAAAAGAAACGCGCTTCTTGATTTAGGTCAAGAAGTTGTCGTCCAGACCAGCTGTAGGTTGACGAAAAATCTAGAAAAGTCATCACTAAAATCAGCAGGAAATCCACGGACCTCAGCATTAAACAGGGTGGCCAAGTGGTCAGATTTATCCTAACCATGAGAAGGATCTATCTCGTACAATGGGGGGGGCACCGTGCAAATTAGCTGGATAAGACTAATGAATCAGATCCCCAGAAAGGATAATCTCCTTAAAAGATCAAAAATCAGCTTTTAAGCCTGATATTACTCAATCCTTGAGATTGACCTTAAAGATTGAGAATTACAAACTCATGGAATTCAATGATATCTAAACTCGAGCCTGAACGAGAAAATATTTTGATCAAAATTACAAACCGATTTGTTTTCTAAAAACCCATTTTCAATGCGTTCATTACCATTGAACGTAAAATCCTAGGAATTCACCTGGAATTCATTAGGTCACCTGAACCAAATCGGGTGTCAACCGTAAGAACGGTAGTTGCATAGCATGGTTAAAGACAGGACCTTGTGCCAGATCGAAAAATCATAAGGGTGAGCTTTACTATTGCTCCTACCAAGGATAGTAATTGCGTCCGACACGTTATAGACCATAATTAAAAGCATGTCAGGGGACATTGCCTTAACAGTTGCTTGTTCAACGCTTTCCTTTACAACCGGACGGTAGTTTACCGAAAGGTAATATACGGAGCAAGTATACTGGACGTGTTGCTTTCCTAATACAAGGTTAGTAAGTGGGTGACACAAAACCATAAGTTTTGAGCTAAAATTTTCAAATATGAAACCCACCAAACCCACAAAAATAATTTGCAAACACCGGTGAAGGGTTATTCCGGAAAACTTATCTAGGGTAAAAACTAGATTTAATTTTCAAAAGATCAAATGTTTTCATAAAGATCCAATTTCCTTAATGGATCTAAATTTTTATAGTCATGTGGGACTGTAAACCATATCGTTACTACCATTGTTTATACCTCCGTATAGAAATCACTGATGTACAAAGTGTGAAGAATAAAGAAGTGATTCTAGTATTTCATGTTGGGATTTAACAAGTTCATAATGTACTTAAACCATTTTAAGAATTAAGAAAGCGGAAGCATGTTAATTACCAATTTAAGACTTGTTAAACTTTAACCAATTAAAGTTAAATCCCAATTAGGATCAAGTTGTGATATATACTTACAAACTACAAGCAAGTAAAGAGATTATACCTACTCCAAGCTTGCTAGTAAATGATGAAGATGATGATGATGAATGGAGCTCCAAAAGTGTGAAACCTCAAGTTGTTATACCCCAAACTTTGCACCAACACCCTAGCTTTTGGTTAGGATTTATTAGACACTTAAAATGAACTTGCAAAACTTGAAAATGAACTCCCTTTGAGCCTTGAAAGCCCACGGCAGCAGCACCTTCTTGGAGCAGATTTTTTTTTTGCTTGATGTGTTTTTTTGCAAGTGTGTGTCTCTAGGAGTCAAGATGCTTGCATGTATATGGAAAAGGGAATTGTCTTTGACCAAGAAGGAATCAAAGAGCATGTGTACTCTAACTCCCATGTCACTCCCATTATATTTTATAAAGAATAGTTTTTATAAAATTTGAATTTTATAAAACTAGTTTTATAAAACTTCCATATTATTATATACATTTTATTATATAAAACCAATTTATATATAAAATGTAACATAAATTAATTATTTAACCTATAAATAATTAAATCCATAATATATAAATTATTCCATAATTTATATAATACACATCAAGTAATATTTAAGAAAACCATTTTTCTTAAAGTTCAAGTGTCGCGTATTTGATCAATGAACCAATCGTTAAAATCAAATACAAATAAGGTGTCGGTAAGTTTGTTATTGGGTATGACCCGACTTGGATCATAACACGTCAGCCACATTAATTTAATATGTCTCTCGGGCATACGAAATACCTTCAATCTCCCACTTGCACGAGAAACATAAGAAATTAATGCAAGTGATGGATACAGCCTAACACACCGTCCATCACCCCTAATATGTTATGACTTTGTGCCATTCAATAACATCATCCCTTTCGAGTTCCCATCTCGAATATGATTAGGTGAATCTTTCATTATTTCCTTTCGTCCTAGATGTCATGTTAAATCCAAGAGATACAGAGTGATCACTCTCTTATAGATTTAACTTTTCAGGCCTTAGACATCTGACTCTCAACGAATAAGAGGGACAAATTCCATCTTGACTACATACGTCCTAGATATACACTTTGTAATATACCTGAGTTCTTCCTTATGTACTACCATGTTTCAGAATAGCGAAGGAAAGAATCAAGGCACAGTACTTGGTGAATATCCGAACCCAATATGTATCTCAGGTCAGAGGATACAATGATATTCGCCTTTACTCAAGATTACATGTGATCAACCACAAAGGCTCTATACAGTAATTCTTGAGAGCGGGTCTTCCAATATTTGTTTCCCACAAATATCTATGAACCTTGGTTGCAACCTTGCCCCACATTCAACCTATGAATGTATACCAATCCGAGTTCATAATAGTCTAAACCTCACACTTGTTCCCATAAATGTGATCAACTACGGAATTTAGAATAATAGTTTATTCATGGATGAAATATGCTAAATTGGAACATGACTCATAATTAAATTAATACCATAATTATATTAATGAGTTTGAACTAATTCGTTCCGTTACAATACATAAAGTAGATCAATTCCAATCACTAGAATATCGAAGCCCTAACGCACAAACATGTCCCTCATGTTTTGGCCCATGTAAAAGCTTCGTGAGTGGATCCGCAACATTATGATCTGTGTGAACTTTGTGAATACATATCTTTCCCTTTTCAACCTCATCCCTGATGTAGTTGAATCTCCGCTCAATGTGACGAGTCTTTTGATGAGCACGAGGTTCCTTGATTTGAGCAATCGCACCCTCGTTGTCACAAAAGATCTCAAGAGGGTCCTGAATGGAAGGGACCACTCCTAAGTCGTCGATGAATTTCTTCATCCATGCAGCTTCCTGAGCTGCCAGTGAGGCGGCAATGTACTCCGACTCTGTAGTGGATAACGCAACAACCTCCTGTTTCGAACTCTTCCAAGAGACCGCACCACCATTTAACATGAAGACATAACCGGATTGTGATCGAGAGTCATCTCGATCAGTTTGGAAACTCGCGTCCACGTAACCTTTTACGGCGAGTTCCTCCTCACCAGACCCGTATATTAGAAACATATCCTTAGTCCTCCTAAGGTATTTCAGTATACTTTTAACAGCAATCCAATGACTGTTTCCTGGGTTATTCTGGTATCTACTTGTCAAGCTTAGAGCGCATGACACATCCGGTCTAGTACATATCATCGCATACATGATAGACCCAATTGCAGATGCGTATGGGACTTTCTTCATTCTATCTTGTTCATCTTTCGTGGTAGGACACTGAGATGAACTGAGAACGGTTCCTCTTTGAATAGGTACCAAACCTTTCTTAGAGTTTTCCATCTTGAACCTTTTCAAGATTTTATCAATGTATGTACTTTGACTTAAACCTATCAATCTCTTAGATCTATTCCTATAGATCCCTATCCCCAATATGTATTGTGCATCTCCAAGATCCTTAATGGAGAAGCAACTCTTTAGCCAAGTTTTGACTCCTTGCATTGTGGTAATATCATTCCCAAATAATAATATATCATCCACATATAGTACAAGGAACATGATAGTGCTCCCACTAGCTTTCTTATATACACAAGCTTCATCACCATTTTTAATGAAGCCAAATTTCTCGGCTTCCTCATTAAAACGATGATTCCACATTCTAGATGCTTGTTTCAATCCGTAGATTGACTTCTTTAACTTGCATACCTTTTTAGGATATTTTGGATCAACAAAACCTTCAGGCTGGACCATATAGACATCTTCCATAAGATATCCATTTAGGAAAGCGGTTTTGACATCCATTTGCCATATTTCATAGTCGTAGTGAGCAGCAATGGCAAATAATATCCTAATAGACTTTAGCATTGCCACTGGCGAGAAAGTTTCATCATAATCAACCCCTTGAGTTTGAGTGAAACCTTTTGCTACAAGTCTAGCTTTGTATGTATCCAAGTTTCCATGTATGTCGGTTTTCTTCTTGAAAAGCCATTTGCAATCAACTAGCTTGGAGCTAGGAGGTTGCACAACAAGTTCCCAAACTTGGTTTTCATACATGGATTGCATCTCGGCGTTCATGGCTTCCTGCCATTTATCTTTATCAATTCTTGATAAAACATCTTTGTAGTTTGTCGGTTCATCCAAATCAACCGTATAGCAACCTTCCACGAGAAACCCATATCTCTCGGGAGGATTACTAATCCTACTAGATTTTCGAACGTCTTGTGTACCTTGATCATCCACTTGATCATTTTCAACATCCTCATGTTGAGTACTAGTGCCAACCAATTGTGTATCATCGGCTTGATCTTGTACCTCTACAAGATCTATCTTCCTTTCACCATCACCTTCCATAAGGAATTTGGTTTCAAGGAATTCCGCTTTCCGAGCAACAAATACGGTTTGCTCGGATGGATCATAGAAGTAATATCCCATGTCATCTTTGGGATATCCTATGAAGATACACTTTGTGGATCGAGCATGTAGCTTATTTGCTACATAACGCTTAGGATAAGCTTCACATCCCCATACTTTCAAGTATGAAAGAGAAGGAGGTTTTCCAAACCACATCTCATGAGGAGTTCGTTCCACCTTCTTGGTTGGGGCCATATTTAAAATACGAGCCGCGGAGCTTAGACAATAACCCCAAAATGATAGAGGCAACGAGCTTCTTGCCATCATAGATCGAACCATATCCATTAGGGTTCGGTTCCTCCTTTCGGAAACTCCATTAAGTTGGGGTGTTCCGGGTGGAGTAAGTTGTGAGATAATCCCACAACTCCTAAGATGATCTTGGAAGGCATCGCTTAGGTATTCACCTCCTCTATCGGTACGTAGTACCTTAATTGTCTTATTGAGTTGATTTTGTACTTCGTTTTGATATTCTTTGAATGCTTCAAACGTTTCGTCCTTGTGTCTTAATAAGTAGACATATCCGAAACGACTAAAGTCATCAATGAAAGTAACAAAGTATCTTTCACCTTTCCTAGTCATGGGTTTAAAGGGTCCACATACATCCGAATGTATTAATCCCAATAAATCTTTAGCCCTTTCATAGGTCCCTTTGAAAGGTGCTTTAGTCATCTTGCCTTGTAAACAAGATTCACATACTTCAAACGAATCCATTTCATTTGATTTCAAAAGTCCATTCTTTTGAAGTGTATGTATTCGGTTCTTGTTTATGTGACCAAGGCGACAATGCCATAAGTAGGAATCACTCAAATCCCTTTTGAGTTTCTTGGTGCTTGTATGGTACATTGAGCTACTAGATGATGTGTCATCATGAACCAATTCATAAATTCCATTTGAAGGCGAAGCCTTGAAATAGAATACATTATCTTTAGAAACATGAATATCATCATCAATAAAATTAACAACGTAACCACATTGTTTTAAGCGAGAAATAGAAATAATGTTTCTACACAAATCCGGAGCATACAAAACATTTTCTAAAATAAGTTCCAATCCGCTTGGAAGCTTCAAAATAAAATCTCCTTGAGCTTTAACATGCACCTTTGCACCATTGCCCATATAGAGACTTGATGTTCCCGCCTTATGATCACTTCTTTTGAACCCCTGCAAAGAATTGCAAATATGAGTTCCACATCCAGTGTCTAATACCCATGTATTAGAAGAAGTAATACTTAGCTCTATATATACCATATATATATTACCTGAGGTTTGCCCTGCATCCCTCTTGTCCTTCAACTCCTTAAGGTAGACTGGACAGTTTCGTTTCCAATGACCCATCTCACCGCAACCGAAACATGGGTCTTCCTTGGGGTTTGCCTTCTCGGTGACCTTTTGCTTCTTGGCCTTGTTGATGGTTGGGGTAACCATCTTCCCCTTCCCTTTGCCTTGATAGGCGGGTCCTTTTCTCTTAGCCACCTTTGGCTTAGAGGTGTTACCTTTGGACCCACCTTGATCGATTGCTAACACGGGTAAAGCCCTTTTACCCATGCTAGTTTCCGCCGTTCTAAGCATACCGTGAAGCTCACCTATGCTCTTATCCATCCCATTCATATTGTAATTAATTACAAATTGATCAAACCTTTTTTATAGGGAATTAAGGATAAGATCGGTGGCTAACTCATTTGATATGTTTAGGTTAAGACGGTTAGCACGATCAATAAGGCTCTTCATTTTGAGGACATAAGAGGAGACGGATTGGGTGTCATCCATACGACATGCATGTAGCGCTCGAACCGTTTTGAAGCGCTCGACACGTGCTTGTTGAAGGAACATCTCCTTCAATTGCGTAATCATGTCATATGCACTATGATGTTCGAAATCCTTTTGGAGTTCGGGTATCATAGTCCCAAGCATTAGACAAGCGACTTGCACCGAATCGGCGCAATACTTGTCATAATAAGCCATGCCCTCTATATCTTCCTCATCCGGTTGGTCGGGAATAGGGTCCTCCAACACATACGCTTTGTCCTCAAGTTTGAGGACAATCCTAAGATTACGGAACCAATCCATAAAGTTCGTATGGTTGAGTTTGTCTTTCTCGAGGAGAGACCTTAATGATAGGTTGTTTAGGTTAAGTGGTGCATTTTGCATGTTGTTGTTATTTGCGGCCATCTACAAAATTTAACAAAAGTCCTTTTAAGTATCGATTTTAAATTTAATAAACAATACCCTTTTATTTTTAATTGTTTTATTAAATCTTAGAATCCAACGGTAAATCAAATTTCGGTTAGGTGACCTTTATTCCGTTATTTGATTTAGCTAGGTAGTCATTTATGTGACAATTGCAATCCTTTTGCAACTTCTAAGTTATGGGATCATGCAATCCTTTTGCATGGCATATTTATCCCATCAACGCCTATTTGTTCCTCATGCTTCGGTGACCCTAAGTTCATGATTCCTAAATCAAGTCGTCCTACTTGTGTAAACATGTAGACTTAACATACAAGTGGTTAGGTGACCTTTATCCCACATGTATGCGAAGTGTACCTTATTCATATTAGTTCACTCATGACGGTTAGGTGACCTTTATCCCATCAAGAGATTCCTAATATGTCTAAGTGTTTCCACAAAAGGATGGCGTTTAACTTGTTTACCTTGTTTTAGTAAAGGGATTTTAAGTTTTCATAAATTCTAGTTTAAGAAAACATTTGCCATACACCAACATGCATTTGGTGTATAGTTCATTATGAAAAGCCAATTTCATGTCTATAAACCATTTTATATATATGATCCTAATCATGATCTTAATAACCGTTTATTAATGTCCTTTTAGCCATTTTTAATTTAACCATTTAAATTGACGTTTTGCATGTCGTTAATTAATGTATAATTTAACCAATTAAATTGCCATTTTGCTTGTTGTTAACTTGTGTGATTAACTTGTAGCATACAACCATACAATCCACAATCATACAATAAACAACCATGCATGCAAAACAAATATGTTCACAATCAAGCCATTTTGGTAGACATTTGTTTAGCCGAAAACAAATGCCACCGGATAAGGGGTTATAACACAAAGTAGGAGATTTCAAATCTCCCACTTAACCTTGCATCCAAATGCTTCTTCATGTGTTCTTCAAGTCTTCATCATTCTTCATCATTTTACAAAATATATCCTAATACATTTTGTCTAAAAAATGAAATTACAACCTAATCTATTTTACATACCAAATATAAAATAAATTACATAACCAAATGAATTATTACATGTCAAATGAATAAATATTATTACAAACCAATTGAATAAATATTAATCAACCATGCATGCAACCAAACACAAGGTCAAGGCTTAGATTGTGAACATCATCAACATAAGTGATAGGCAATACAGAATCACAAGTGATTGGAAACACAGAATCACAAGTGATCTGCAACACAGAATCACAAGTGATTGGCAATACAGAATCACAAGTGATCGGCAACACAGAATCACAAGTGATTGGCAGTACAGAATCACAAGTGATTGGCAGTACAGAATCACAAGTGATTGGCAGTACAGAATGCAGAATCACAAGTGATTTTGGCCAAAATGACAACCACCCAAAACCCAAAATTTTACATTCTACTTCATGCATGTTCATAGAATGCAAGATTATAGTGGGTTTAATAACCATCTCGAAGCATATTTCAACAACTTCGGCTCTAGATACCATTGTTTGGATTTAACAAGTTCATAATGTACTTAAACCATTTTAAGAATTAAGAAAGCGGAAGCATGATAATTACCAATTTAAGACTTGTTAAACTTTAACCAATTAAAGTTAAATCCTAATTAGGATCAAGTTGTGATATATACTTACAAACTACAAGCAAGTAAAGAGATTATACCTACTCCAAGCTTGCTAGTAAATGATGAAGATGATGATGATGAATGGAGCTCCAAAAGTGTGAAACCTCAAGTTGTTATACCCCAAACTTTGCACCAACACCCTAGCTTTTGGTTAGGATTTATTAGACACTTAAAATGAACTTGCAAAACTTGAAAATGAACTCCCTTTGAGCCTTGAAAGCCCACGGCAGCAGCACCTTCTTGGAGCAGATTTTTTTTTTGCTTGATGTGTTTTTTTGCAAGTGTGTGTCTCTAGGAGTCAAGATGCTTGCATGTATATGGAAAAGGGAATTGTCTTTGACCAAGAAGGAATCAAAGAGCATGTGTACTCTAACTCCCATGTCACTCCCATTATATTTTATAAAGAATAGTTTTTATAAAATTTGAATTTTATAAAACTAGTTTTATAAAACTTCCATATTATTATATACATTTTATTATATAAAACCAATTTATATATAAAATGTAACATAAATTAATTATTTAACCTATAAATAATTAAATCCATAATATATAAATTATTCCATAATTTATATAATACACATCAAGTAATATTTAAGAAAACCATTTTTCTTAAAGTTCAAGTGTCGCGTATTTGATCAATGAACCAATCGTTAAAATCAAATACAAATAAGGTGTCGGTAAGTTTGTTATTGGGTATGACCCGACTTGGATCATAACACGTCAGCCACATTAATTTAATATGTCTCTCGGGCATACGAAATACCTTCATTTCAAGACTATATTGCTTGAGGACAAGCAACGCTCAAGTGTGGGAATATTTGATAATGCTAAAAACGAACATATATTTCATAGCATTATTCCCCAAGAAAGACAAGCTTTTAGTTGCAATTGTTCTATTTACAAGTGATATTCGTTTAAATATTAAAAGGTGAAGACAAAAGACAGATTCGACGAATTGAAGACGCAAATGACCAAAAAGCTCAAAAGTACAAAATACAATCAAAGAGGTTCCAATTATTGATAAGAAACGTCTCGAAATTACAAGAGTACAAGATTCAAAACGCAAAGTACAAGATATTAAATTGTACGCAAGGACGTTCGAAAATCCGGAACCGGGACCAGAGTCAACTCTCAACGCTCAACGCAACGGACTAAAAATTACAAGTCAACTATGCACATGAATATAATCTAATATATAAATAATTCTTAAAAATTATATATATATATTATATTATTATTTAAAATCGTCGGCAAACAAAGAGCCAAGGCTGAATGAGCTGTAAAAACGAACTCCGCGACTTGCGGAGTTCGAAGGTTAAAAGTACCGCGACTCGCGGAGACCCCCTGAACTCAATTCCCTATAAAAGCAAACGAATTCTGATCATTTTATATCATATATATCAATCTCTCTATCTATATACGTAATATTTATATTTATAATTTTAATTTTAATTTTAATTTTAATTTTAATTTTAATTTTAATTTTAATTTTAATTTTAATCCTAATAATAAGGGTATGTTAGCGAATGTTGTAAGGGTGTAAGTCGAAATTCTATCCGTGTAACGCTACGCTATTTTTAATCATTGTAAGTTATGTTCAACCTTTTTAATTTAATGTCTCGTAGCTAAGTTATTATTATGCTTATTTAAAATGAAGTAATCATGATGTTGGGCTAATTACTAAAATTGGGTAATTGGGCTTTGTACCATAATTGGGGTTTGGATAAAAGAACGACACTTGTGGAAATTAGACTATGGGCTATTAATGGGTTTTATATTAACTAAACAATACCTTGTTAATTTAATATACAAACTTATAATTCGACGTATTTATATATAACCACATACGCTTGACTGGGTACGGTGGGCGGGATATCTATAAATACCAATAATTATTCATTTTACCGGACACGGAACTGGATTAATAGTTAATAGACTTGTTGAAACAGGGGTGAATTACATTCAAGGGTAATTGGTGTAATTGTTAGCAAAGTAGTAAAACCTTGGTTTACACGCAGTCGATAACCTGGTGTATTCATTAAACAAAGTATTAAAACCTTGTTACAATTTGAATCCCCAATTAGTTGAAATATTTGACTTCGAAAATAAGAATAATTTGACGAAGGCTTTCGCTCTTTGTATTTATGACTGATGGACTATTATGGACAAATCCGTATGGACATATTAAATAATCCAGGACAAAGAACAATTAACCCATGGGCATAAAACTAAAATCAACACGTCAAACATCATGATTACGGAAGTTTAAATAAGCATAATTCTTTTATTTCATATTTAATTTCCTTTATTTTATATTTAATTGCACTTCTAATTATCGCACTTTTATTTTTATTGTATTTAATTGCACTTTTTAATTATCGCAAGTTTATTTTATCGCACTTTTATTATTCGCAATTTCATTATCGTTATTTACTTTACGCTTTAAATTAAGTCTTTTATTTATTTAATATTTTACATTTGATTTTAACTGCGACTAAAGTTTTAAAATCGACAAACCGGTCATTAAACGGTAAAAACCCCCTTTATAATAATAATATTACTTATATATATATTTGTATTTTTATAAAATAAAACTAATATAGCGTTAAGCTTTGTTTAAAAGATTCCCTGTGGATCGAACCGGACTTACTAAAAACTACACTACTGTACGATTAGGTACACTGCCTATAAGTGTTGTAGCAAGGTCTAAGTATATCCATTCAATAAATAAATAAATATCTTGTGTAAAATTGTATCGTATTTAATAGTATTTCCTAGTAAAATTTAAAGTTATTTTATATACGCCTCGCATAACATCAATGTACTATTGGTATATACACTCCAATGATCAGCTCTTAGCAGCCCATGTGAGTCACCTAACACATGTGGGAACCATCATTTGGCAACTAGCATGAAATATCTCATAAAATTACAAAAATATTAGTAATCATTCATGACTTATTTACATGTAAACAAAATTACACATCCTTTATATCTAATCCATATACCAACGACCAAAAACACCTACAAACACTTTCATTCTTCAATTTTCTTCATCAAATTGATCTCTCTCAAGTTCTATCTTCAAGTTCTAAGTGTTCTTCATAAATTCTATAAGTTCTAGTTTCATAAAATCAAGAATACTTCCAAGTTTGCTAGCTTACTTCCAATCTTGTAAAGTGATCATCCAACCTCAAGAAATCTTTCTTATTTACAGTAAGATATCTTTCTAATACAAGGTAATACTCGTATTCAAATTTTGATTCAATTTCTATAACTATAACAATCTTATTTCGAGTGGAAATCTTACTTGAACTTGTTTTCGTGTCATGATTCTGCTTCAAGAACTTTCAAGCCATCCAAGGATCCTTTGAAGCTAGATCTATTTTTCTCATTTCCAGTAGGTTTATCCACAAAACCTGAGGTAGTAATGATGTTCATAACATCATTCGATTCATATATATAAAACTACCTTATTCGAAGGTTTAAACTTGAAATCACTAGAACATAGTTTAGTTAATTCTAAACTTGTTCGCAAACAAAAGTTAATCCTTCTAACTTGACTTTTAAAATCAACTAGACACATGTTCTATATCTATATGATATGCTAACTTAATGATTTAAAACCTGAAAACACGAAAAACACCGTAAAACTGGATATACGCCGTCGTAGTAACACCGCGGGCTGTTTTGGGTTAGTTAATTAAAAACTATGATAAACTTTGATTTAAAAGTTGTTCTTCTGGGAAAATGATTTTTCTTATGAACATGAAACTATATTCAAAAATAATGATTAAACTCAAAGTGGAAGTATGTTTTCCAAAATGGTCATCTAGACGTCGTTCTTTCGACTGAAATGACTACCTTTACAAAAACGACTTGTAACCTGTATTTCCGACTATAAACTTATACTTTTTCTGTATAGATTCATAAATTTAAGTTCAATATGAAACCATAGCAATTGGATTCACTCAAAACGGATTTAAAACGAAGAAGTTATGGGTAAAACAAGATTGGATATTTTTACTTCTTGTAGCTACGTGAAAATTGGTAACAAATCTATATTAATCATATCCTAGCTAACTTATATTGTATAATACATATATTCTAATATATTATGTAATCTTGGGATACCATACACACGTATGCAAATGTTTTGACATATCATATCGACCCATCTATATATATTATTTGGAACAACCATAGACACTCTATATGCAGTAATGTTGGAGTTAACTATACAGGGTTGAGGTTGATTCCAAAAATATATATACTTTGAGTTGTGATCTAGCCTGAGACGTGTATACACTGGGTCGTGAATTGGGTCAAGATAATATATATCAATTTATTTTTGTACATCTAACTATGGACAACTAGTTGTAGGTTACTAACGAGGACAGCTGACTTAATAAACTTAAAACATTAAAACGTATTAGAAATGTTGTAAATATATTTTAAACATAATTTGATATATATGTACATATTTGTTATAGGTTCGTGAATCGACCAGTGGCCAAGTCTTACTTCCCGACGAAGTAAAAATCTGTGAAAGTGAGTTATAGTCCCACTTTTAAAATTTAATATTTCTGGGATGAGAATACATGTAGCTTTATAAATGTTTTACAAAATAAACACAAGTACATGAAACTACTTTCTATAGTTGAACGATCGAAGCCGAATATGCCCCTTTTACTTGGTAACCTAAGAATTAGTAAACCAATCTACTAATTGACGCGAATCCTAAAGATAGATCTATTGGACCCAACAAACCCCATCTATTGTAGCGGATGCTTTAGTACTTCGAGTTTTTATATAATGTCCGATGGATGTCCCGGAATGATGGGGATATTCTTATATGCATCTTGTTAATTTCGGTTACCAGGTGTTCACCGTATGAATTATTTTTATCTCTATGTATGGGATGTATTGAAATATGAAATCTTGTGGTCTATTATTATGATTTGATAATATATAGGTTAAACCTATAACTCACCAACATTTTTGTTGACATTTTAAGCATGTTTATTCTCAAGTGATTATTAAGAGCTTTCACTGTTGCATACTAAAATAAGGACAAAATTTGAAGTCCATGCTTGTATGATATTATGTAAAACTGCATTCAAGAAACTTATTTTTGATGTAATATATTTATATTGTAAACCATTATGTAATGGTCGTGTGTAAACAGTATATTTTAGATTATCATTATTTGATAATCTACGTAATGCTTTTTAAACCTTTATCGATAAAATAAAGGTTATGGTTGTTTTAAAAATAAATGCAGTCTTTGAAAAACGTCTCATATAGAGGTCAAAACCTCGCGACGAAATCAATTAATATGGAACGTTTATAATCAATATGAACGGGACATTTCAGCAACAACGTTTGGGTATTCCAATACACGCATCGTTTGTAGTTCTCGGTTCTTGTATCTCTTGTCTTGGAGAACCTTTTTGACGGCGGCGCTCTCCGGTTTCTAAGCACTTGGCTTGGAATACTACACCAAATGATCCATGTCCAACAACACGCTCAGCCATGTAACTAATAGTCTGAAGCAAAACAAACACAATCGCATCACTACCAATGCACATATATTAAAATATCAATCCAGGAAAAGAATCTGCAAAATCAAATATACCTGTTTCGGCTGCCCATTTCTACCACCAATGGTTGTCACAATTATATGCCCTGTCTCTGCCCCATTGCCATCAACTATAGCAGGCTCCACTTCTTATACGTATGAAACAAAAAACATTGTGTTTAATAGTTGCAATAAAGATTATGACATAAATATGATTAGGTTACTTATTCACTAACCCTCTCACCACTAATTTTCATGTCATTTAACTCATCAGGCAACCTTTCAGCAGCAACTGTATTTCCATTAGGTTCTCTCACTGTACTGGTGCAGGTATCACACTTACCGAAGCCATCGGTGTGGTAAATCGTCAAAGAAGTCGTCCTTTTTTTGTAACTTTATATTCTTATCTGCAAAATAAACAAGGCAAGACTTTGTCAAAAATCAAATCTCATAAATTCAACATAGTCAAGTGCATAATAACATCTAACTATGCAACTACAGGTTTCCTCCACAAATTAAACTAATTTTTTTTTTGTAAGCGGTTTTAAAATTGGGAAAAAGTAAAAGCCTTAATTTCTTTTTACAACAGATTACCCAATCAATACTTTGGATCAGATTACATCGATTTGATAAAAATGGACAAATCAAACCCTAAATAACTCAATTTTGTATATTCAAATTGACAGATCCATAACCGGAAACTAATTGGCATCCATCCAAGTTAACATAAGATATAAGACCTGGACAGATTTTGATCACCTGACCTGGTCAAACCTACTGTATGCCCATTTCACCACCTGGCTACATCTAACACTTCAAATAGCATGGCCTTCCAACCTACAATACAGCCTATTTTTTCAACTTAGTAACATATAGTCAGACTATATTTCAAAATATATTATAATAACAAAACAAACTTATAGCATATAATAGATTTAAATCCATGGCATATACAAATCGAACACATAAAACTCTTTATACCAATTTAATATAAACTCCAAAATAAACATACTTTTGAACTTAAAAATATAAAATGTATATACCTCAAATGAAAGATGGTTATTCTGTAGAAGCTTCGCAACTTTTGGAGGAAGAACAACATGCCTATCAATCGCATAACTTAAAACTTAGGAGTGTATGGATAAACTCTGCCATTATTTTTGAAGCAAAAGGAGAGGATTTACATGTGAAGCTGGAAGAGATTTGCAAAACTTCAGCTCAAAGTCATGTTGGTAGGTCTTTAGCATTCCAGCTCAGTATGATCCTGCATGTTCTACGACTTGTGACTTTGTGGGTTTGTAAAGCAGTAACTGAAATTTCTGAAGACTAAACATATAAGAGCATACCATTAAATGCCTTCTTTGGGTTATGACACATAGAACTGTGAATGTGGTTGTAAGAGATATATAAGTCCATATATCAAATAAACCTGCAACAGCCAAATTCACGAACTATCAGTTAATGTGGATTATAGAGTGGTCAACTACAAAAATATAAAAATAAAAATATACATATAATTACCTGAAACAATTGGAATAAGGGCTTCCTTGTCTGCTTGGGTCCTGTGAATGACGATTGGTACGCGACAAGAAATTGAAGTCCAAGAGTTGGAAGAATTTGAGAAAAACCATACGTCTCAACTGTTAGATGGATGGCTTATGGTGTAATGTTAAATTCGTCAAACCTGATACATAAAAAAATAAAAATAAAAAAAGAAAATAAAAAAAATAATAATTGTTTCAAAGGAGAACAACAAAAGAGATTTAAAGCCAATGATGCTTTCAACTTTTAAAGACAGTTTTGACTACTAACTTAGAAATTTTTTAAAGGTTAACAATGAAGAAGAACTGCACTAACCCGATGAATGCAGCAGCATACCGAAGGCCATCAAAAGCACACCTGCATACAATCGTAATAAATATTCATATATACGAGATTGTGATCGTCACCTTCCACCATGTAAGGTGTTTCTATTACTTAAAGGTGGCAAGATGGGCAAGTTAGCATGAATACGGGGTTAGGTTTACACCTTTTTAGTACTTTTCAAATGGATGTGTTGGGTTAATTGACACTTTTAGAAACAGTTAATGTGTTGGAAGTAATTACAAAAACTATGTTAATAATCTGATATTTGAAACTTCATTATTTACTACAGATATTGAAGCATAAGTACTTCAAATTTATCCAATACCTGCATTGCATCACAAGTTTCTTTTATCTTATCAAAACAGGCTCGGTCTAGATGAAAAAATCTCATTGCTCAAAGACATACAATCAACAATTTAAGTTGAAAGACCGAAGTATTTTATACCTTGTAAGTTTACATGACCTGTACATATCATGTTACATTGGAAGTTACATTGAAATGTTAATAAGTCACTGAAGCCATGTTCCTTAATGGTAATAGAAATTCGTGATATTCTTTCCTGTTTATAGATATCAAAGTATAGTTAGCACATTATATACGATATATAAGCCAGTGCCTTACTAACTTAATATTAAACTTCAAAGAAACATAAGCCGGTTTTACTTGGAATTCAAAGAGACAATATAACCAAAACTAACACCACATGATCGTGTCGATAGTGTGTGTATAGATCGGATGCTCTTACCGCCTAAGATATTTCAAATGATAAGCAATGGAAAATTTGTGCATTAACCCATATCATCAAGTCAATAACAAAACAACATCTTGTCAAACCCTAAAATGACAATATGAAATCAAAACTTAAAGATTAAAATTGAAAATCAATATCTAAAACTACAATACAGGTGGAGATTAGACCACCGTCAATTTGAACATTAAATCAATTGGTGAAGTACAAAACAAAACCTAAAATAATATAAAATCAGTAAACAATTTCTAAAATTACAATACATATCTAGTAATACAATGCTTCTCAGCTATTATTTTATTGGACTTACAATTCATGATGATGTCTATAATTAACCTCCAATTCTCCAAATTATCCAAAATATACTTCTTAGCTATTTTTCTTGGACTTACAATTATGTAGCAATAATATAATCCCAATTCTAAAAATTTTGTTTTTATATTGGTCCATTAGGCTATATCCATCTCTATTAGTGATTAGGCAAGTATAAATAACCTTTATACTGACCAACCCATCTAGCCACCCCTGCTCATGATCTATATTCACAAATAAAAAGCTTCTGTAATTTTCAATATATTGGACAAAAAAAGATTTTTGGTCCATCCCATCAGACACATTTCAAACAGTACAAAATTACACATTTTGACCCAAACACAATTTGACATGTACCATATGCCCACTGCCCCATGTTTCCACTTCTAACAAACAAAATGGGTTAACTTCTTGGAGTTTAAAATGCAAACTTGTAACCACAGAGAGAGAGAGAGAGAGAGAGAGAGAGAGAGAGAGAGAGATATGTTAGACCTAAAGTTCATGAAGCTTGGACACGCTTTTCACTTGATTTTCAAGCCTCTTTGCTTTATCTGACCTTCGACAACCATCCAATGGCGTCGGCTTTTGATTTCAGTTTGTATTTTGCTGCACAAATGTATTGTGTTAAGTACGACGCTCCCACTCATCAGTCTTTATTGTTTTAGGTTTTGTTTACCCGTTTAGGATTATTAATATCCTAAATCGACCCATAAATAAATGGGTCAAAAAAGCCATCACTACGATGACTTAAGAACTGTAGGGACTTCTCATGATAGAGCTGCACAAATAAGGATGGTCAGAGATTGAAGATAAACTGAGGAAAATAACATAAACTTGGATTTAAGGCAAATGAGGATGAATCATCTTTTTCGTAGTCAGCAGATATTAAAAATAGACTAATAAGATCTATGTCTAACCATATTGTTGCATCAAATGTTTCCTGAATTTCTCTCAGTTAAATATCTAAGCTGTTTTCTAGCTTGATTATACAACATGAACTACAAAAGCGTAATTAGATCAGCCTTATCAAATACATGAATCTGTGACGCATTTTAGAAGTTGTCTTTACTCACTTACATTTGAAGTTTGTAAAGATGGATGATGATTACTCAAGATCTTATCTCACATAACACTTGGAATTTAAAACCTTTTGTCATATATCAATGGATGCAGTCTGCATATACAATTGATTAATCATAATTATATATAATATATAATAGCATATTGAAATTACTATTTATAATAATCATTAATATTGGCACGCTGTCATATATCACTGGATGGAGTATGCAGACACATAAATTCTAGTTCTCTAATTAATATTATAATCAAAAAATGGGGGGAAAAGATGTATACCAAGTGACACCAGTCATTTAACCTTAGATGCTGTCTTTCACCATCTAACATAGCGTATGTGTGTAGGTGCAGTTCATGCAGTCTGCATAATGATATAGTAGTGATTGATTAATCGAATATAAACTTGGGGACAAAAGTTCTAAAGTAATTGAGACCATCCATCTTACCAGGAAGAACCCTTCCAGGCTTTCCTTCCTTCTTTACATTATCAACTACTTTAAAATAAACAAATAATTAGTACATAATGAAAGAATGGCTAACAAACTACAGAATACATAAATTTACAACCTGTTAGCATTTTGTATAAAAATGAACGAATACCTAGCAAACTACGTATTACCTTCTTCGGTTGTCACACCAGCTTCTACATGACCATTTTCAATCAATGGCTCATCGACAACTTCACCCACCTTCGATAATTCTTTAGAATCCAACAATTTTTTATCAACGTACACATGAAACGGACTGTTAATTCGCAAAACATAACCTGAAAAACAATGACAATACATTAATTTTAAGCAAACCCAATTTCCAATTCATTGCATTAGACAATATATATGTATATCGTCTGAAACATGGATACATCGTTACAGATCTTCAATCGATATTTGGATCGAATTTGAGAGTAACGATTTCGATCGAATACGTCCGCGTGTATCTTCAATCGCTATGTTTGTGTGTATAGTGGGGGATAAAACCCTAATCAAATTGATTCTGGGTTTAATTGCACAATCGTTAAAAAAAGACCCTTTATTTATACTTACAAATTATCTGGATCCAAATCGTTTCTTGATTGATGATGATTTGGATGATTTGATTAGGAGAGGAAGTTAGGGTTTTGTTGAATGAACGTAACCCCACCCCTTCTTTGTTAAGGAGTATTTTTCTCCCGTGTTTTTTTTTTTTTTTTAATTATTAGATTAAAAGAGGGTATTTTAGGAATGAGTGTTTTAACGATTGATTTATTAGCTAATATTTTTAGTGGATGATTAAGAACCGTTGGATCAAGGAGTATTATAATGTAATTTTCTAATCTAATGGTAACTAAGGGGGTTTTAAAAATATTTATTAGCTAATCGAGACTCTTTTAATGTATATATATATATATATATATATATATATATATATATATATATATATATATATAATTATTATATTATAATTTAATATGCCTTTAAAAAAAATATATTATAATTTAATATCTAATTGTACGCTTTCATTGTAGTTTTTTTTTTTTTCTCGAAAAAACGGAAATTAAATAGAAAGTAATCTCATCAAAATGATGAAATCACCATAAATTATAATGGGAGACCAACACGGGAAACCATATTGCCGTTTGCAACAGAAAAACATACAACATTTGTAAGCCAAAAGCATGAAACAAGAACAATACATAAAATCTAATACTACACCATTTGAAGGTCTACACGCGATCGACAAGGAACCAAGGGGTGCACTCCCAAACTTGAAATTGATGACTAAAGCACAATCTTGAAGACGAGACCCATTGAAAAGCTTTGAGTTTTATGCGTCGAATAGAGATGCCCAACACGAAAATTCTTGATTAAAATATGTCTTGTTCCTTGCGATCCAAATAACCCAAATTGTAGCGGATCTAATAAGCCGCCAAAACTTCGAAGCTTTAATACCCATGCCAAAATACCAATCGGTTGAGAAAAGTGATAAGCTTGAAGGGACAATCCACCTTATATTCCACCATTCGAACAAAGACGTCCAAATTTTATGAGACCAACCACAATGTAACAAAACGTGTTCAACTGATTCTTCTACATTCCTACAACAAATACATAAAGAGTCTTGTTGTCTATGAATAATTTGCCTAGCCCGAAAAACGCCCTTAACCAGAATGCTACCTTGGATTGCCAACCAATGAAATATGGCTATTTTGGACGGGACGAGGTTATTCCAAACAAACCGAGCCCAATCTGGAGACGACACAATGTGCAGAAGACACTCTTGGGTGGTTGAAATTCAAGGGTAAATGGGTAACCTTGTGTGCAATGTTGCACCCCACAGGAGTCGAACTTCTGACTTTTCGTTAAGAGAAGCAGACCACTACCACATGAGTACAACACAAGGTTTCTAAATAATTCTGGATAACTTTCTTTTAGCAAAATATTGTTGAACCATTTGTCCAACCAAAATCCCAGTTATAACTATTTAGATATTGCTATTTGTCTCTAAAAATGCTTCATTTTTATTTTTTATTTTGTTGGCAAAGAAAAGAACTATATAGATGAGATATAAGATCAAAAGATGAAGATCTTAATCGGATAATATGAAACCGGATGGACTCGAAACTAGTAAACGCTACAAGTCGACGCTAACTCCAACTGAACCAACCGAACCCAACTTTGACAACCAAATCAAAAACTACTCATCCAAGGCGAATCAGAAGGGTTTGTAAACATTTAGATTATGAGTGTAATACTTATGATATGTAAACAAAAGATAAATGACACGTTACTCGCCTCCCAAAATCGTAGTTCTAGATTATATTATCCTTTTCGCCCCAAGAAAAAAAAAATCGAACTTCCACCCTGATCCAACTTAAAAGACATCCACAGGTATCAAAAATGAAATCACAAGCTATAACAAACCTCCACATTATAACTACCAACAACACAATGTGTCTTAAACCTTAATCATTAAAAGACATCACATAGTTTATGCAAAATGTTAATACCAATTGTGAAAATCATTAGAACAGCTCAAGTTCTTTATACATATAAAAAGTTGCAAAACCTGCAGTTCTTGCTCCATGTCTAACTTATCACTTGGAATCTTTCTTAGTTAACTTTTTAAGCGAATCAAACAACGAGCTTTTTTCTTGCTTCGTTGAGGATTTTGCAAAAGGATTAGTTCCTGCCTTCAATTCTCCTACACCCTTCTTAACTGTCCCTTTATTTTCTGATTTTGCAGTCTCTTTCGGTTCTAACACCTTATCCGCGTTAACAGGCTCTTCTATCGTCTTTTTCTTCACAAACGAAGATGACGTTAGTGGCACAGATTTTAATTCTTTCACGGATTCTTGGGTGTTTTTCTTTACAAAAGAAGGTGATGAGAGTTGTTCGGGTTCTAGATCTATTGCAGGTTTTGGAGCCATGCGTATTTCTGGTAATGTAAATGTTTTGTTTGTGTCAACATTTGTTTTATGTTCTGTAGCTGCTTTAGGCTTTGGCTCTGTGGCTTCTTTAAGCATCGTCTCTCTGGCTTCTTTTAGTAATAGTTCCTGTATATTTTAACAAATGGTACATGCTCGTTAGACATAACGGGGTGTGTGGGCCCCATTTCATTGGGGCAAAAAGCAAACGAAGAAAATGAAAGGAAATTTGGAGGGAAAAAAAAAATTGAGAATGTGAAATTACTAAAATACCCCTGCGTGAATGTTACTGTTCAAGGGCCATTTTAGTAACTCGACGTGGTGCACAAATTAGTATAGTGGGTAATGTTGAAATGTGTGTGTGTGTGTGTGTGTGTGTGTGTGTGTGTGTGATGTAGTAGCTAATTACCTCCAAGATGGTGTTGAACCTTTCTTCCAATTGTGGTTTCTCAAGTTTTTTCGCTAGCTTTATTGCGCCTCTAACAGATTTCTCATATGAAAGAAGCTTAACAAGTTCAACTGCCCTCACTAGTTTATCCCCTAATATAAACATCACGAAAAAAAATCATTACATTTCATATGTTGTATAAGTTAAAGTTAACTTACTTTCATGTCTTAATAATTATGGAGAATGACATATATACACAATATACATATACATGTAATTGCCCCATACAATGATTAATAACTATTCTGATTCCTAATAAATGAAGAAGAAAAAACGTAGCTTTTTCGTTTGTTATCATATTTTATAATCAATAATTAATAGTTGATAATGAAATATATTGAAAGGAGGGAATAGAAGTATAGAACGAACCATCGCAGCAAGATGCAATAATCTTCAATATACATCTATCCAAAGCTGCTTCAAATTCAGGCAACTTATAATCCAATGATGTGGTATCCTGACCCAGTTCCTTCGTTTCTTGAATCTTTTTTTGGATCTGCAAGAGATAGTAAATAAATTTATAACCAACATCATACGATTTAGTAACAAAATTTATTTACCCGTGTTAGCAAACACTTAATGCATCTCAAAGAAATTTTTTGGGTACTGGCATTTATAACACAATTTACTTACATTGGAGAGATTCATGTTGCAAACGATGAACTCATTTTCAAGAATATCTGCTGCTTTCAGATCAGATGATGCAAGAGGGATTGAAAGATCTAATAGGGTGAGGAATGGTTTAGGGACAACCTGAACAATTAACAAAACAATATTAGTTTCAAACAGTAATTAACAGTACAAATGTAACTTTCATGTTGTAAATGCATACAACCTGTGGGAATTTATCAGGGGATTTGCAAACAACACAAAACAGTTTGCTTGAGTTTAATCCAACCACCCAATAATGTTCGTCTTTCTTCTCTAATTTACTAGCACTGCATCCAATAATATGAATAAACCATATGTAACAGCTTTAAACAAACAAAAAAAACATTTTTTATTTGATGCAAGTATGTGCACCTAAATCGTGGGACCCAGCTGCCACCAAACTGATTATTGAATACACGAAGAACGCCCTGGCCATAGAAAATTGTAAATAAATCAAGTTTCATTTGATTATAATTAACATTCACATTATTAATATCTTATAACAATAAAAAGTCTTGAACTTGATTGAGGCATACCATGGAATCATATGAACTTAGTTGACCCTCTTCACTAAAACCGAACCATGTTAAACACGAACCAGGTGTCAATGGCAACCCACCTCGAATCGGTTGGGTCCCATTAGCAATATTATAAACTCTGAACTCTAACATCTGCTGGTTCGAAGGTAGTGAAGGGGAACAATGTGTGACAGCCGCAAGTTCATCACCAAACCCTGTTGCAGTCACTACGGGTCCATCAAGAGATATAACATACCTCTGCAAAAAAAACAACCATTTTACCATGTAATTTCAACACAGTAAACAAACCAGTAGTAAAATCATGTTTTATATTTGAATATTTGATTATATAAAGAGAGACATTACCTGCAAACCGCCCTCGGTAAAAATGCGAAGAAAATTTTTGCTTGTAACAGCAGCAACCCAACCATTGCCAAGTGCTACAGCTTTTACTTCTTCTTCAAATCGCATAGTCCACTAAATATATTCATGATGTAAGATGAGTAAAATTATGGATCACAGTTGATGTGTTTAATACAAGTAATAATTAAAATTAACAAACCTCGCTATTATTTGCCCAGCTTTCAAACGGGCGGTACATAAGGGTGCTCGTATTTTTCTCGCCTTTAGAGAGATTTGCAAAGACACCTCCTTTTTCATTCAAGGAAGCCATAGTGTAGCCAAAATGATCAGTCAATGCATTGACTCGGCCCCTACCCGTGTCATGAAAAACGGTCTGCATCCAACCAATAACGAATAAACACGAATAATACAAAATATTAATGACTGATCAAGAGAAAACAATATAATATAACGTATAATAATTTAAAAACTGTACCTCTATATGGGAGTACTCATCATACTTCATTGTAGATATACTTCCAAGCATATTATAGCATAAAAATCGCCTCTTACCAGGTTGCACAGGAGTGGCACCCGACTGAAATGCTTCTTGCATTACTGGTCCTGTCAACGTTGTTGAACTTGCTGATTTCACCTTTTCATTTTTCATGTTTTCCTTGCCAGAAATCGAAGGTTTTTTGCGGGATTCAACTTTTGGAAGCAAATCCATTTCCTCATCCGAATCTTCATCATATATAGAATGTTTTCTTAGTCTTTTTCGGCTAGTTGGTTCAGAACCCATAAGGCTATCTGCATCATGATCACTTAAACTGCCTGATACACTAGGCTCGTGTTTTTCTTCTTCGTCATCAAAAAAGAGTAAACCGTTATTTCGTTTTGAAATTGAAGTAGGAACTCCTTCTGTAGGTGACGTCATCGATGATGGGACAACTGAGTCCCATACACCGTACTTCCCCATAGCATCGATGACAGCTAACGCATTACCATGTGGCTTCCATGCCATACAGCATATGTTCTCATCAAACTTTTGTCTTTCGATGTCTTGTTTTTTCACAACATCCCAAATCAAAACTTGTTTGTCTACACCAGATGTAGCGAGATATTTTCCGTTAAGTGACCAAGCGATAAAGCAAACTGATTTAGTGTGATCGCCTCTTAACGTAAAAAGATTTTCAGCTGTATCTCTATCATACATGATGACATCATTTTTCAAGCCGGAAACGGCTAACATTTCACCGTCTGGGCTCCATCCAAGTGCGGTTAGAGTTGAAAAGTTGGAATCGGTATGAGGAGCAATATTCTTAAGGGTGTGAACTATTGAACCGGATTGAAGCTCCCAGATTATAACAGTTCCAAATGAATCGACAGATGCCAAGTACTCACTGTTTGGATCAAAAGCTATACCTGTGATAGACCCTCTATGTCCTTTAAAAACCCTAGCAACTGAACCGTCTATTGTGTTTATAAGTTTAATACCGTCATCATCACCGCCAGCTGCCAGCATAGTTCCCGATCTGTTGAAAGACAATGCACGAATAGGCAATGTAAACCTGGAAATGTTGGTCTCAAATTCGCCTCCTGAAAAAGCATGATCAATATGCTTCAAAATTAATGAGAAGGATGAAAGAATATCTTGATTAGTTATATTCATTCAGCACATAAAGTTTAAAGACATTCAAGATCAGTTATAAATGTGCAACATACGACAGTTGCTCTAAACCACGTAAACTCAGAAGAGCAACATCAAGTCACTCAACCCAAGTTTAACACTTTTTAAGAGCCACTACCAAGTTTTCCAATACAACTTTGAATATTGTTATTGCTTCCTTAAACAAGAGTAAGAAACTGAAAAGTATATGTCACTATTATACGCCATATGTGCGTAGTTGTAGTAATGAATCTGGATTACATGACAGAGCTTGTAAAAGTGGATACTTCCTATCACTATCTATAAACAGTGTTAGCAAATGATATTAAGCATACAAGTTTTTGCAGATGAGAGATTTTGAGAATTTAAGGTTAGATGATCGAACCCCTAAAGCTTAAGACACTTGGCATCAGATAAAACAAAAAGGATTGTATCAAAGTGTTGGAGTCAACAGCAAGTGTCGATTCATTGATGCCTTGACTGCCACTTAGAGCCTAAATTGAAATTCAGTCAGGATTTAAAACTCATGGAAAGTTGATACTACCATTTTTTTCATGGCGTCTCATTTTTATTTTTTGAAATATTTTAGGGAGGACTTTCTCTACCCTTGGAGTATTTTCACTCTGGGCGGAGAAATAACTTCTCTTTATTCAAAGATAGAGGAAAGATTGTCTACATCTCACCTCCCCATACCTCGCATATGCGGGATTGGTTTTGTTGTTGTTGTTGATTGTATCAAAGTGAAACTATCAAGAAACTCAACATAAAATCCAAAATTCATCAACAAGAGTCAACCCAAGTACCCACATTATACGAAAATATTTAACAATAGAAAAAGTCTAATTTCAACTTTTTCCCAAAGACAAATGTGCCAAAAATTGAACTAAATTTGAGTTCTTCGTATAAATAACGAAATCAAAAATAATCGATCTTTTACATATTAAACATTAAACTTATGCTCACGTGTCTATAACTTTCAATCCTTTCTCCACAGAAATTCACTTTTACACTCCTAAGTAAAAGTAGCATATAACTCACAATAACAAATTTCGAATTTTATGCTACACTTTCTGAATTTGCCCTTTAATTTGTGATTACCACCAGGGGCGAAACTATTTGGGGGCAGGGTGGGGCGCCCGCCCTAGTGGATTTGGAATTTTTAGTGTAAAAATTTTAGATTTTTCGATTTTGCACCAAGTGGAGTTTTTTTTCCCCAAAACGTACATATTTTGCCCCAAAGCCTTCAAATTTTGCCAAAATTTCTCCAACTTTTGACCAAAACCTTCAAATTTTGCCTAAAAACCTTCAGATTTTGTCCAAAAACCTCCATAATTTGCCTAGAAACTTCAATTTCTTGCCCCAAAACTTTCATATTTTGCCTACAAAATTGCTACAGTTTTAAAAAGTTTTTTGCCCCCGGTGAAAAAAATCCTAGTTACGCCACTGATTACCACATTTATAAACAATTTTAAATTTGTTCAAACTACAAAGTTATCATCAAGCAACCCCAAATGATTACTGTAATTATAACACACAGATTGAATATGATCCTTAAGCTTGAATCTAACAATCAGCAACAATTATCACACAATTGTAAATGTGTTTCATAATACGCAAGTCATCAAATAATATTCTACAAAAATCATACAAATATACCTGGGAATTTATATAGTTTGACGGATCGGTCATTAGATCCAGAAGCTAAGCAAGTGGAATTAGGGCTAAGAGCCAAATTAGTGACGCCATCTTTATGATTACGAATAAATTTAGGAGTAAGTGAAGGTAACAGAGCATCGTGAATTGAAATGACGGAATCGGATGAAGATGCCGTTACGATGTGTTCTGCAGTGAGGTCCCACAAAATCGTACAATATGAACTCACACCGTTGTTCTTGTGAGCTTCGCGCAGCTTCATTGATCTGATTTTCATGTTTACAATTTGGAGATCTGATAATTTGTTAGCAGTATTTTTGAGTTCTTTGTGGATTTTTTTTTTTTTTTTTTTTTTATGTGGTTGAGTTAGGGTTTGCAAGTGTATCGGGTTTTGGAAGTTTTGGCGGGAAGTTTTGGGTCTGTTTCGCGGGAGAGTTGAATCTACAATCTACTAATATGCGGTTTTATGTATCCCCATAAAAATGATAAATATAGTCAAAAAAAACAAAACAAGCGCACGTACACAAATCCCAAAAAAAGTGATTATGAGTGAAATAAGATGTACACAAGTTTACCCTATTTTACAATAAATATTAGTCATTTCTCTACCTAGAATAAAACAATATAAAAGTAGAGAAAGTTTTTCATCTCAATGTGATAGAGTGATTGTTTCCGAATCAACCTTCAACCAAGAAGTAAGTTAAAAAAAAACTCAAGAGTTATTTTATTAGCATCACACCCTTATGATATGGGGTGGGGGGTCGTGGGTTGTCAAAGGTAACACATGATTTAGATGTATTTGCCGATCTACACATTTTAAGTATAGAACTGTTTTGATCACAACATGCAAATTAGACATTAATAATTCATGTGTACAGACATTCATTATGAAATTTTTCTAAAAGAGTAATCTTCTAAGTTTTTACTCAAATTAAGAAACGCAACAAACTATAAAACTTGGTTCTCCTACATGATGGCGTACATACAAGACCAAGTCTTATGAAAACATGATCCCAACAGATTGTTGTGATAGTGGAAAACGCAACAAACATACGAGATGTGTAGACACCAAAAGAAGTTTGAGATACATTCGTTGTGTTGTTTTCAAAGAAGAATGATAAGAGATTCCACTCTCATAGATAGCGGTAGAACTTGAATCTGACTACATGTGGGTAGGGACGGGAAGTAAACACTAAAAAATCTTATTTTTTGAAGAAAAAAAAAACAAATAGTGTAATTATTTTTTTCTCAAATCCGGGTGAAGCGTGTACCATTTTGAAATGTTCAAATCATTGATTGGTAATAAAGGAAAAGTTGAAGACCATATCTTTTTCTTTTCTTTTCTTTTTTTTTTTTTGGGGTTGTGGGGGGGGGGGGGTTGTGGTGTTGTAAAGGGATACCCCGATAAATATTTTAAATAACAAGAGAATGAATACAAAAGAGTACCGGGACAACAAGAGAGCTTTGAAGCTACAAATAAACCAACGCTAACATACATCATGGACTGGAAGTAGGGATGGCCATGGATGTTCGATCCATCGGATATCCATCCGATCCGATCCATTTAGATGGATATGGATGATCTAAACGGATGATAAATGGACATGGATATGGATGATGTGAAAATTTAGTGGATCGGGTATATATGAAAATTTATCATCCATTGATATAAATATATACACGTTTACTTAAATATATGCATATATAATTAAATATTCTTATATGTGTGCACTATAAACTATTAAATTTTTATCGAAAATATAGATTATGAAGATACAACTATGTGAATAATATTAAATTCATATATCTTACATATATTACACATCTTTGTTAAAACTATTTGGATGATTACATTTCATAATAGGAATATTTTTAGAAAAACTTAGCATCCAACGGATACTCGATAACCCGTTTAATCCAACGGATATGAATGGATGAATTATATTTAAATGGATATTGATATGGGTATAGATTCTAACAATTAAATGGATATGGATATGGATATGGATATAGGCGCACCCGATCCATTGTAATCCCTAACTGAAAGCAACCAACATAAACACAAACTAACATACTATATACGATTAAATATACCACTTATGCTTCATTTTGTCCACGTGACTCTAGTTCGTGAACCGTAAAAATAATAACTTCGGGCGGACAGTAGAGAAGCTATCTTCAAAGAGCTTTACTTCCGATCTGTGCGACTTCTTAAACATTCGATTGTTTCTTTCCTGCCAGATGAAATAAATATAAGCTAAAAAAGTATAACTTTGCAACAACCATCCACACTACATTACGAGCTGCACAAGGAAGCAACATTGATCGCACACCTCTCGAGTTGCAAGGAGAGATAAACCTGTTAAAAACAACCTGCGACCAAACCTTCACCGAATATAGGCAAGAAAAAAAAATGGTCATGAAAAGACGCACTCCATTACACAACGGGCACATTAGAGGAATTCCTCGTATTTCCCACGTTTAAGATTATCTTGAGTTTTCAGTAGCCCCCCCCCCCCATCAGTAGCTTCCCCTTATATTCCACGATGCCAGACTAATCATTGGACAACATGGAGTCGACCGCGTACTTTGGTTCGAAGAACAAAGTACAGGACATCCACGGTTAGACCTACGGTCGACCGTGGACCCAGCCGAGCTTCTTTCAGTGTTTTTCAAATGACTCTTTTGACTTAACGGTTTTGTGTATTGGTCGTTTTCTAGAGATATTGTAGGCTTATGAAATTGTGTTGTTCTATACGTTGTTGTAAGCACACAAGACTTGGTGTCATAATCAAAACAAAGTGTTTAACATTTGAATATTAATATTGGATTGCTAACCAACAAACCGTATGACCCTTACCCTCAATACTCGACGTAGCCACCTTCATGTTGTCTCGAAGCTCACTTTCAGAATGAACTTCAATCTGGCTCTAGCAAAAATCGGTCGCCCTTATGCATCCATACACATCGTACTCGTGTACGAGTCTAACATCATGGATATTTAAAGCTTAGAATCAATAACACTACGACTGTGACGACCCAAAAATTTTCGACCAAATTTAAACTTAATCTTTATATGATTTAGACACGATAAGCAAAATCTGTAATGTTGAGTCTCGAAAATTTTGGAACTATGTTCATGTAATCAATTACCCTTCGACTGCTCTTGACGATTCACGAACAATTATATGTAAATAGATATGTATATAAATATAGTTATATTAATTGGAAATATTAACAAAGTATTAGACGTATGATACTTTACATAAACATAATTGTTTCAATATATGTTTAATATATTTATCAACGGAATTAAAAGATAATATCAAATGATTGAATTATCAGATACATTATGATATGGTTACGGGTCTCTGTTATGAGGTCCACTATGATTTAAGAAATCTGTCCTTTTTAACGGTATTCGGAATAATTGGTAAAGTGATTTACATATGAGAACAAAGTGTCAAATAACGAGAATTAGACAAAAGTTAGTGGAAGACTAAATTTCATAATAATCAATTGATTTAGTTTTAAATGTATGAAAACGTTTTTCGATATAATAAAACTTGATTATTTAAAATGTCTTTGTTTAAATAACGTTAGTTGAAATATTGGTTGTTAGATATATAAATAACTTGCAACGTGTATTTAAAACGTGTTTATGTATATTGAATATGATTTCAAATTAGTTAAGTAAATGATAGTAACACTTGTTTATTTGAATCAATTGATATTTAGATAAGTTAATTTATGAGAATTTTATGCATGAATAAATTATATCAATTATATGTTTAAAATATAAACGTTATATGATATAATAATAACATATAAACGTTATATGATAAAATAATTTCTATTATTTAAACGATTCTAAATTGAACTTTGAAATATAATTAGTTTCGAAAAACTAAATATTATATTATTAAATAAATATTTTAATTTTATATATATATATATATATATATATGTGTGTGTGTGTGTGTGTGTGTGTGTGTACAAACTATATTTTAAATATATATATTTTACAATGTGATAAAATATAATATTAATTAGATACAAAACGTTTTGATTTAGAATAATATTATTAAATATACTTTGACAAATAACGAGATGATGATTTAAAGAAGCAAATGACCAAAACACTCGAACGTTAAAGTTACATTTCAAGTGATAAAGCTTAGTGATAATTTAAGTCTATATTTTGACAAGGGTACGAGTCACGAAACGTAAAGTATAAATTTTCTAAGCATACGTAACGATGTCCGATAAATCGAAACCGGGACATAAGTCGAGCGTCAACGTACAAGTTATCAGACCAAATTTAAAAGTCAACTATGCTCGTAAATATAATATAATATATATATAATTATATAAATTTTATATATATATATATATATATATATATATTAAATAAATGTGTCGGCAGCCTAACTTCGTTGATCATGAGCTGGCAGAGACAGCCATGCGATCGCATGGCTAGAGCCCATGAACCACATGCGATCGTATGGGAAGGTTTGGTGGCTAAGGTCTATAAAACTCGACGATTTCAGTTGTTGTTGCACACCTAAATCTATATCTCTCTCATCTATATCATACTCCATAATATTTATTTAAATTATTATTATTATTATTATTATTATTATTATTATTATTATTATTATTATTATTATTAATATAATTAAGATTAATATTATTATTAATCTTATTATTATTATTAGTATTATACATAGAATACTGCGACGAAGTCATGAGCGAGTTATTTCAAACGGGTTTTTTGAGCGGGATAGAGCTAAGGAAATTATGGGTTATAGCTATAGAGGTTACGGGTATTGTTCGGGGGTATTGTTCTTGAGGTCAAACTAGTGTTTATCATTTCCGTTGCGTCTACGTACTTTCCTGCAATATTGAATCACAATATCAATACGTGAGCATTCATATCTTAACTTTTATATAATAATAGTGTATCCCTGACTAGTGCTCGAGTATATATGATTATGCATGCTTGTATGTTTAGTTTCTTCGTTAAATAGTTTATGATAAATCACGAATTTGACACATATGCTACTGAGATAAGATATATGATATGCATGTCGTTGGAAAGCTGGCGAAAAAATAATAACTTTTTATTTAGAAAGCGTATGGTTTCGATGAACGGATTAAAAGATATAGTCAACTGAATTATCATTAATTTTGGTATTATTATTAAAATGATTATTATTATTACTATCGTCGTTATTATCATCGTTATTGTTATCTAATAATAATAATTATTATTATTATCATTATCGTTATTAATATAAGTATTATCAGTTAAAATTGTTATTATTATTAATACTATCGTTATTATCACTAAGGTTATTGTTATTATTAATATTATTATTATTATTATTATTATTATTATTATTATTATTATTATTAGTAACATTATCATTAAAAACTAATATTAGTATCATTTAATTATTATGTTTACCATTATTATTATCATTATTATGAGTGCGTTATAAAAGGGGACTTAAAGCTATTAAACAAATCGATTAGGAAATAATGAGTATAAGTATCATGATTCGGTTAAAATATTGTTAAGATTATGATTTAGATAAAAATATCGCTTTTATTATTTTTTATCATTATTATTATTATTAAAAGCATCATTAATATTAAAACTATCATTTTTTTTATAAAATTATCATCTTTAATAAAAATATCATTGTTATTATTAAATATCATTATTATTATCATTTTAGTATTATTATTATTATTATTAAAAATTATCATTTTGAATAGAATTATTATTTTATAAAATACTATTATTATTACAGTTAATATTAAAAAGTATCATTATTCCTAAAATTATCATGATTAGAATTATTATTTTATTTTAATTAATATCATCATTAGTAAATAAATATTTTTATTATTAGTAGTAGTAGAATAATAATAATTATTATTATTAATACAAAATAATACAACTTTTACTTATTATTATTATTATCAATATTATTTTATCAAATAGATATGTGATACAAAGATATTTTTTACCACACGTACTATAATTACGTTAATAATACATACCACTATATTTTTATGATATTGAGTGAACTGTATAAATTTTATTACTTGAAATATATAAAAGTATATTTTTAACCTAAATAAATTTTAATATAAATTTTAATTTATTAATAAATGACTTGTATTATTTAATCTAATAAAATCTAATAAATATATTTAAAAATATAAAACGACTATGTTTAAGTTATATAATAAACATGTATAGATTTTGGAAGTCATTTTGGGTCAAGTTGACTTTTGTTGACTTTTGAATGTCGATCTCGAGCATTAGGATTGTGATACACTACGACTTGACCTAAATTATTAGACAGATTTTGACCAATATATAAATATATATATACTTAATATAGGTTCGTGAATCTGAGGCCAACCCTGCACTTTTTCAGTGCCGTCATTTAGATTATTGCTACGAAATACAGTATAGTGAGTTTCATTACTCCCTTTTTAAATGCTTTTGCAATATATATTTTTGGGACTGAGAATACATGCACTGTTTTATAAATGTTTGACGAAATAGACACAAGTACTCAAAAATTACATTCTATGGTTGGATTATCGAAATCGAATATCACCCCTTTTTAGCTTGGTAACCTAAGAATTAGTGTTTATTATACAACCTTCATGCTGGAAAATGGTATGGAGCCGGTATAATGGCCACTAATTGACACGAATTCTAAAGGTAGATCTACGGGCACTAACTCCCCCCATTCTGAAAAATGGAATGCTTTAGTACTTCGATTTAAAAGGTGATTGTGATTGCCATTATATAGCATACTTGCGAGTATGCGGGGAATATTCTATATGCATCCTTGTTAGTTCGGTTACCAGGTGTTCACCATATGAATGATTTTTATACACTTGCGAGTATATGATGTTTATGAAAAATGGAAATGAAAATCTCGTGGTCTATTAAAAATATGGAAATGATTGATTATGATAAACTAATCACCAACCTTTTGGTTGACACTTTTAAGCATGTTTATTCTCAGGTATTAAAGAAATCTTTCACTGTGCATTTTCTCATTTTAAAGATATTATTTGGAGTCATTTATGGCATATTTCAAAAGACGTTGCATTCAAGTTGTTGAGTTCAACAAGATTATTATTAAGTAATTTATAGTTTGGATATATCATGAAATGGTATGCATGCTTGTCAACTTCGATGTAATGAAAGTTTCTCTTTTAAAAACGAATGCAATGTTTGTAAAATGTATCATATAGAGGTCAGAACCTCGCAATGTAATCAACTATTGTGAATCGTTTATAATCGATATGAACGGGTCCTTTCAGTTGGTATCAGAGCGGTGGTCTTAGCGAACCAGGTCTTGCATTAGTGTGTCTAACTGATAGATATTAAGATGCATTAGTAAGTCTGGACTTCGACCTTAGCTGCATGTCAAAAAGTTTTGCTTATCATTTCTTGTCGGAAATTACATGTTTACCATTCTTAGTCTAGACACATTTTACTGCATTGATTGCATGAATAGTATATAGACAAAATTCATATCTTAGCGTATCTGTTACTGTAAACTTTGCCTGACATATTCCGTAAATTCTTCCGTAATCTACGAAATCTTTTGTTCTATATATATAGATATTCTATGTAATTAGAATACCATCCGATAGCCAGAAATCATTTCATACCGAAAATTCCTTTATTCAATCGTACGAAATGGAACTCGCCACTAGTTCAAGTTCCTCGAATTCTGACATGGAGTTTCACTCGAGCACCGAAAGCAGTGTGATCGGAATGGATCAACCAATTAGCCATCATCTATTCTGGATGAATTGGGGATGGGTTCGTAGCCTACTAAATCATTGGAGATAAGAAGAAGGTGATCCCTTCCATCCACCACATTTCCCTCTTAGCGAAGAACCTGAAGCACTTACGAGCGAGCTTGTTCGAGACACCATTTTCTCTCTCATTTCCAGAGTATCTCGTCACGATTATATATTATCTCAAATTCTAGATCTTATTCATCCGCTCGTTCGAACCGACAATCATTCCGGTGTAATAGAAGAAGTCAATGAGCTTCGCACTCGGGTAGTGGCTTTGGAAAATATGGTGCAAAGGTTACAAGCACCAGCAGCATCATCGGCATCAACTGCACCACCCGCATCAACACCAACAGTACCATTACCACCACCAACAACATCCACACCCCATGCTTCAACATCACAATTTGTCCCACGAGCATCAACGTCATACACCCTTTAGATACCTAGGAATACCAACACCAACAAACGATAAAGTATTGATTCATATTTCATCAGAGAAATATTCTGCAGTGATTATGTAATCTCTAAAGTTTTAGAGATTATTTATTCTAATCATAACGTTAAATCAAGATGAGTGGATGGATAGAGATGATAGAGGAGAAACCCTGACAGAAATGGTGCGTGCGTTACAAAATAGACTTGTTATACAAGCAGCACCGGCAGTACCGTCAACATCATCAGCACCATCAGTACCGATAGCATCTCCAGTACCAGCAACATCTACAACATCACAAGCTCAGCTAGTTCCATAATCACCAACATCATCACAAATCAACAACGAGTATATCGTATCAACGAGTTATGAAGTATTAACTCATTTCCTCTGAAGAATTTATATGTATATTTTATATATGAATTTTTAAACCACAATATATCTCTTCGTACTAATCTATTACGCGTGAATTTTAAAGGGTAGACACTACTCGGTTAATTCATGTTACTAATATGCTATGATGTACATCCTTCGTTAACGACTTAACAACTGTTAACTATAATCTCTACTTCAACTCAATAGATTCCATTTCATTATAAACCTAGTATATTGTTCGAGTACATGTTTGATGTTACACTTTCATTTTCGATGTACTCAAACTTTCTAGAAAACATCATTCGTGCCTTGCGAATTTCGCAAGAATTCCACAAGCATCAATATCATTTACCGAGATATATCATTTACGTTGAAGAAATACTCCGCAAAAATTATGTAATCTCTAGAGTTCTAGGGATTATTCATTTCTAGATCCAGTCGAAAATCAAATGAGTTTAATTTAATATTAACTCATTAAATCTGTATTACATCTGAAGAAAATATACATATATTTTCATAAAGACTGTAATAAAATCCTCTGGTACAAAATATTACTTGTGAAACTTTTAACGGCTAGGTAATACCCGAGAGATATATAAATTCACAATCAATATGTTACAATCTTCGATTCTGATTCAACAAATCATCAACTATACTCACTACTTTCACAACGATATACATTCGTTCATAAAAACCAAAACAACCATACTCATTCAAATTTAATTACATATTCTGATTGTAAAATATCAGAATCCAAGTCGAGATATAACCGATATCATTACTCTTAGATCCCTACAGCTTTCAAAGCTATACTTTGACTTCAAAACTGTGCTAGAACATCACTTATATTCATAAAACCCAGAAAAATATTCGTATCATTCAAAATTCTAGAACATCATATGTATATTGACGATTATTATCTGCATTCAAACCCTTCATGATTCTTGAAAACATCTCAATTAAGAAACAACCGAGAGGATGATTCAATCACACGTTATTTATGAAAAGAAGAACTTATATAGTCATGCACCTAGAGAACTCTCGGAATCTAAGTAGAAATTCAAAATGAATCTATGATCCCTTGCCGTTGCTATTACCGAAAATAACTTTACAATCCCTCTTCAAAGTAGCCAATTTTGTCACACCTCCAGCAAACCAACTTCGACTTACATTCGGATTAGCCTCATTGTAACCTTGATATATACATTTGCTCTTTTCGTCATCGTTACCGGGGAAGCGTTTATATTCCACCACATTAGCAGTAAACTTACCAACAACTTCATTGATCTTTGACTTTCCGAAAAAATCATTATATTCATTGAAACCCTATCATGTACTCATCTACATCTTGTAACAATAATTTCCATACCAACTACCGGGAATTAGCAATCAGTATTTTGAATCTCGCAGCGTTTCTACATCAACAGATATATGTATACCTATAACAATTATCTCTTAGACTTATGATCTTCCGTTCTGAATTTCTGAAAAGCACCCAGTCTACGAATCAATGCTCTAAATGTTGAAAAATCTGAATGAAGCAGCAGAAACTGTAAACGACCTTAACAGCCAAAAGTTTAATAATAAAGAATAATGTGTTGGCAAAGCTCAGAAAATAGAAGGTTTGGAACTGGAAAACGGATTGAGCAAACTATGAAGAAGGCTGTGGACAAATCACAAAGACTAAATCTACCTTCAAAGAATCTAAATGATTCAGTGTCTGCTGAAGTCTTTAGCGAATACCTTGCTCCTTACTTTAAAACCTTTGCAGACAATATTCTTCATCATCTTCTGATCTTAGATATTCTAAGATATCATCATACCTTTCATTATAAATATCTTCGATATTTTTGAAGATATCTTCATAAATATTATGGTCCAAAATTATTTATCTCTTCGCGCTATCTGTATTACATCATAAAGGAAACTGTTTTAGTTTCTAAAATCTGAAAAATTAGAATCTAAAATATGAATGCTTTTGAAGTAGTGTTGGGAACTGAAGCATGAGTTAGTATAATATAATGACACTTGATTAACGTGATTATATTACAGTAAGTCATGCTGAGTTTCTAAATGGAACGTGATGATTCACAGAGCATAACATCATCATATGCCATGTTACACGACTCTTACATTTTACCTAATCTCCGAACATATCGAGAACATATCGTCCTGATAGTTCTATCTTTTCTCTTGAATTCTGATAATTTAACCAATCAAGATCATGCTATTACATTATCTCTCTTAGAACATTAGTCATGTTCATTCAAAACTCCATACATACAAATTCTGGACCATTACTTGCGGTACTTAATGACAAGAAGAGAAAACAAAAGAATGAAGCTCCGAAGTAGAAATGGGAGTATAAATCGCAGCAAATAGGAGAGAGCATTAATTGTGGATGACAATGATTATAGAAGACAGAAGCAAGTACTCCAAAATATAAAGTAAAATATAAAGCCTTACAACAAATTACAAACCGTGTATATTAATATCGGCTGAAAAGTCACATTTTTACCCCCGATATTAGCCCCATTTATGATAAAGTAATTGACTTTATCATCTAAATAAGTATTTATTTACTTCATTTGGTAGATTATATTATTACAAAGGCTATGTTTCAAGAATCACTTAAAACGGATAAAAAACGAGGAAAAACGAGCAAAATCGGCTAAGACGATTAACTCGCGTTTAAATAACTTATTTTATAATTTTTGGAAACATTTATTTACTTAATCTCCCATTGTAGGATATTCAATTACGAACGCGTGGGCACAAGAATCGTCAAAAATGGAGCTAAAACGAAGATTCTAGAGCGAAAACGGTGAAAGACAAGTTCGATCCAGCAAACGGCTTGCCAAACCCCTTGCCAAACGGCCTGCCAGGCTTCAAAATGGCCTACCAGCAAACGGACATCAAAAACGGCTTACCTGGCTCGCAAAACCCCTGCCAAACGGCAAGCCATTTTTCAGCCATTTATTTACATTTTTGCCATTGAGCATTTCCTATAAATGGGGGTTCCATCCCACCATTTCAACACACACCAATTCTTCACTTCTCTCTTAAATATCTCTCTATAGTCGCTCTCTAGTGATCTATAGGAAATTAGTTCTCTCTCTACTTTCTCTCTCTACATTCTAGAGAGAGAAAAGTACAGAGATTAGGAAATGTAATTATCTCTCTATTGTCGCTCTCTAGTGATCAATAGCAGATTAGTATGTAGTTAGTAGTAGAAGCTATCAAGCATTGTAACGCTATGGATATTATGAAGAAATACAAGTGTTATTCTGCCGACATTATTTGGTAACATCTAACCTTTCTTTTATTAATTTATTATAATATTCTTGTTCGATGTTTGTGATTTATTAATATTAGAAATGCTTGTTGCCATGATATGTGAGTAATTACTTGACTGTTTGCGATGATTTAATAATGTTAGTTAGGGATGATTATCATTTCGTACTCGCTTTCTGTCTATGATGTTAAACCTCGTTATTATCGTCCTTCCACCAATAAACGTGATTAAAACCTTTTATAAAGTCGACAATTATAAGGTAATTAATTATCTATGTTTATACACTGGTCAAGGTATGAACCCATCGGAAATACTATAAAGTACATGGGGAATTACTGTAGGACCAGATCAAGACATTGGTCAAGATTATAAGACTCGAGGAAATACTGTTGCAACAGTAGAGTACAGTGTTGATGTACTATAGGACCACTTGAGCATGGTCAAGGTTAGAAGCTATAGAACCATTATAAGTCTAGTACCTGGTGGATAACTAGGGGATTTATTGGGTAGATTTATGTAAGGGCTGGTTTAAGTCATAAATGGGAGTTTAACGCACTACAATACAAACTAAGCTTATAAATCTTTAAGGATGACTGAGAACTATCAGAATTTCTAATTTGTCTACAAATCCTTAGATTTTACCAAACATTGACAGAAAGGGATTCGAAACACAATCATAACCACTCACTTAGGTGATACACTAAGGTGTTAAGAAAGGTTGGATATTATATGTATTTGGCTATGCTACTTTATTCGTGAACCCAAGGTATGCATTGCATCCAAGATGGGCCGCTTATATCCTTAAACCAGATAAAGCGTCGGGAGTTGAGCATAGTCCATCCGATCAGAATCTTCAAAGCCTAGTTCCTCGTGACATGCTAATCGGGAAACCGCTTAGTAGGGAATCTAGTGTCCACACCAAGGTATATCTATCCAAGGAGTGTCTCATAATCATCCCGACACTACGTTATCTTAAATCATGGTAAACCATGTCTTCTTTGTCCTTAGCTGTTGCATGCTAGCTAGCTTATTTTAATTATATTGCTTTAATATCTTAATTACAATTATAAATCAAATCAACCCAACTATTGCCTTTACACAAGTTGATATTCCGGATAAAAGTGGTGTCTAGAATAAATCGGTTGGACTTGGTTGTTGGATTTTCCGAACAGTCGCCAATTTATTGGGACCAAAAGGATCCTGCCTCTCCACACAAGGTGTACCTGGCCACTTGTCTTAGATACTAAATTTTGTATAACCCTAATCTTAATTACTAAATTATCTAGATAAGCTCCGTTTCAAATTCGATCGTTCAAGGAACGACCCTAGGTCATATTTGCCCTTGCTAACCCATAGGAAGGAATAATAGATTTAGGCCCAACATATATAAATTAAATAATCAACCTCTTCCGTTGATATCCTGAATTGACGTTTTGCGACCTAACTACATCGCATAAATAAACCGTCTGATTCGGGCATATCATAGGTAGAGTTAATTTTTGGCGCCGCTGCCAGGGAGCGGTAGTACGATTTGGAGCCTGTTTAGATTAGTTAGTTTTTAAGAGACCCTTTTGACCGAGACTAGCTTTGTCAGAAGTTACTAGTTTACCGTAGTTAGGTTAGATATTATTAGCTTAATTTAGATTAATTAAAGTTTAAAATGGACTTCCTTAGTGAACCTTTAGGATGGTTTAACCTACTTAGACCGCTAAGAATTCTTCCGACACATACTTTCTTCTATCCGATATCATACATTGTACCTATCTGATGAGATCCACACTTACCTACCGATAGTTCGATGATGGCCACATGCATCACTCTCGCTGACATCACCAAACCCTCGTTAGAAGGACAAGGAGGACCGATATTCTATCCAGAGGTTAACGGAGTGTCTTTTGTGCTTAAGCATAGCATCATACAACTCATTCATAATCACTGTCTATTCCATGGCTTACCAAATGACGATCCCAGCTCTCACTTAGATAGATTCCTCTCCTTATCTAACTCATATAAGCAAAACGGGGTTGAACAAGATGTAGTTCATCTATATCTGTTCCCCTATTCCTTAACTCTTCATGCAAAAACTTGGTTCGAGGGGTTAGAACCCAACTCTATCACCTCATGGGAGGAAATGGCAACAACTTTCTTAATCAAGTACTTTCCCCCAACGAAACAAATCAGACTTAGGAATGATATCGTAAACTTTTGACAAGCATACGATGAATCACTCTACACTACATGGGAAAGATTCAAACACTTGCTTCGAAGATGCCCGAATCACCGTCTTGAGAGCTCTAATCAGATTTTGACCTTCTACAAAGGTCTAAATCGTAACAATAAGTCTACTCTTGATGCTGTTTCTCAAGGTAACTTCATGAAATTCACTGCTGACGAGGCCTGGAGATTGATCGAGGAGATGACTATGCACCATCACGATTGGAACACGGAAGAGAACATTTCATCAGCAACATCGCTTTCCGTCTCCGATCCTATCGAAAATAAAACCATCAAATTTCTCTCGGACCAAATAGAAAACCTCACCAAAGAAGTCGGAGAGCTAAAGAAACTCCCGAAACATGTGTCTCAAGTGCAATTATGCCAGAATTGTACTGACCCATATTCGGCCAAGGTATACGAGGCTGAGTGTGAGGACTCTGTTGTCTACTCCGATAAGATCCTAGCTCATCCGCACAGCCCACCCACTAAACCCACTACCCCACCAGAGACAAGTCCAGACGACGTCCTACTATGAATCATCTCCATGATCACAGCAAGACAAGGCGTAGCTGACTTAGTCATGACTAATCACTTGAGTAGTCTTGAAAATCAAATAAGCCAGCTAAATCAACGTCTCGATTCTATAGGTTGTCCTAAAAATGACTCAAAGGTGACACATAGCCAACCTTCAGTTCCTTTTAAAGAGAAGAAACTAACTAATACCTGTTCAGTAGTAGTCATTGAGTCATCACCTAAAACACCCATTCCATTCCCGGGCCGTCTCAAGCAAAGACATAACAAGATGAAATCTTTCAAGCTTGACGGTAAATTTTTGGACACTGTGTCTAAAAATCCTCATAGTAAGAAGTATTTTAGGAAACTCTTATCAACCAAGGATAAGGTACCCGAAGTACCCAATGTCCCGCTGAACGCGGATTGTTCAGCCATTCTCTTAAATACTCTTCCTGAAAAACTAGAGGATACCGGATGATTTACACTTCCTTGTTCTATCTACCAATCTGGTACTATATATTCTCTCGCTGACCTTGGTGCCAGCATCAATCTCATGACCTACTCATTGTTCCAGAGACTCGAATTTGGAAACCTTAACCCTACCAAAATGAGCATCCAGCTAGCTTACCAATCCACTAGATATCCTAAGGGAATAGCTGAGAACGTCATGGTTAAGGTCGACAAATTCCTCTTTCCGACTGACTTTGTGGTTATGGACTACGAAGAAGACATGAAAACCCCTATCATCTTGGGAAGGGCTTTCATGAATACAGCCAAAGCGATCGTTGACGTCTATTCACGGACTATCACCTTGAGAGCCCGTGGAGAAGAGGTCACTTTTACGATCGACGAGTCTATATGTACTTCTGATGGGAACGGCGAAATAAATACCATATCCACTGATGAAGTCATCTTCCGTGAACCAAATTTCGAGAATGAAGAGAAGAAGATAGAAGTAGAAGACAAGAAGAATAACCACTCCACACATACCCAATCTTCACTCCCACCTTATTTTGATCTTTTAATGACTGGAGAGGATTTCATTCTAGAAGAACTCTCTGAACCAATTATACTTAAAACTCCCGACCAGAGTGACGAGGAGGTGGATGAAGAAATTGAAATGGAAAGCCCGGAGAAGAAGAGAGGGATGGAGTATTCTAGCATCGAAGTAGTTGTTAATGTTGCTACCACATTGGAGACGTCAATGGACATCATCCCACCTCCATCCTTAGAGTACAACATTATAACCAACCTGAAGTCACATGGAAGAAAGACGGGTTTTGTGTCAGGGCTACCCTATAAACCATCACTCAAATACATAATGACATACACATGATGGAGTGATGAGGACCCGTTTGACCAACATGTACCAATCAAGGAGGTAAAAGAAGTTGAGAACTTTGTTATACCTCAAGTTAAACAGAGCATTCACTTCAAACCACCTTCTCCTCTCATTGGACATACCTTATTCTATGTCTGCTTCAATCTCATCGGTATGTTCCAATATTACCTCTTGTGTCCACTGATGGATGCAAGGGAGCCGCCTAAATTTTTTGAGAAATAAGGCTAGAGTCAGGCTCGTGACTCGAACAAAAACAAGCGCTTCTCGGGAGGCAACCCGTGTGCGTTTATTTTCCAATAGTTTTAGTAGTATTTAGATTAGGATAATTAGCTTAACTGGATAAGTGAGAAAGTGAAACTTAGAGTGGGATTTTCAAAGTTTCTTACTTGTCATGAACTTAATTGCAATATTTCAAAAGTCTTAAAATTAAAGGCAGACAACACTTTAAGTGTGGGATTAAGATTTTTAGTCATACACTGATTTGTTGAATTTTCAAAAACCTAATTATTGAAACCCTCAAGTTTCAAATAACTTTATTATCAAAATGCAAGTCAGTGAGTCTATGGCCTAATGCTTAATCACCTATCTAGGTTTGATCTTTTCCATTTTTACAAGTAATAGACAGTTATTGATGCCTGTGGTGGAGACTCTTTGAATAATGATGAAAAGACAAGGAAATTCGTTGAATATTTCATTGCAAGTTATTGGTGGATGTTGTATAGAGGATGAGAACACCCTAATGAGCTCGAGTACACTTCAAGAAGACCGATTCGAATCTAGCAGAAGATGGTTCCAACTCCGTCTACCTTCAGATCCTCAGCTCACAGCCGCACCCAAGGGGAGTAATTCGTTTCTTTCTCTTCGTTTGTTTATTTTGCTTCGTTATATCCTTAAACTATACCCTATCCTAAGCTTATCACTAAGTGTGGGATTCCAACCCAATATTGAGCTTAGATACATTTTCCGACATGTTCAAACTCTAAGTGTGGGATTTTAGTCCCTAAAATCTAAGAATGAACATTATGGACAATGTTCCTCTAAGTGTGGGATAGCGGTGTAGTACATCGTAATTAGCTATGGGATGCTCGAAAAATGTTCTTAACTTAAAATTTTACTATGCTTTTTGAATGTACCTACTATTTAGATTCTTTGTCCTCAACGTAAATTTTTAAAAATTTTTGACTAAATGATACTTTCTGAAAGAATACTTTCGAAAATCATGCGTGTTTGTTCTAAAATTAAGAAAAATGAGGACATAAATCTTCTTAAGGATGAATCGATTCTCTAAAAGAGCATTGCATGACTAGGTATCATCGACCCAATATAATTGTTCTGAGGCACCCAAAAATGGCCCAATAAGCATTCATTTTTAATGCTTCACTATCTTTTACGGTGAGTGTGCCGATGTTAGCATTTAGAGTTAGAACTTGACCTTGACATAAATTTCAAGGCCAATGGTTAGTAAGCACCATACTTGGTGTAGGTGCGATACTCCTTCCGAAATCATTCTGAATAGAGAAGACAAAAAATCATCCGTTTCCGTTTCCACTCCACGCATTTAAACCGACCAAATCACACCAAAGAGTTGATGGATCAGAAAATAGTCACCCCTAAATTCACTATCAAAAACATTACCCTTTCCACCCTCTTTCCTTTCTCATTTCTAAAATCTAGAAATTCAAAGAGATAGATCGACCAAGTTTACTTCAAACACTTGTCGAAAAATTCTGAAATTCCAGACTATTTTTATAGGTCAAAAGACCTATTTCTGGTAAAATACCTTTCTCTCTGGGCACTAGAAGAAATAGACAAAGTTATGAAGATGGGATATGCAAAAAAAAAAAAAAAAAATTTGAATGAGCAAAGTCTCAAAAATAAAGAAGAGAAAAGTCTTCAAATAAAAGCATAGATCCCCCAAGAAAATGAAGATTGTGACCAGGAGGATTGCATAAAAGAAGCAAAGTCTTCGCTGAAAATCAGCACCCTCTAAAGGAACTCTTCAACAAAAATAGAGTCCCATCTTTTCTAGAAAAATTATATCCCCATGAAACCGAAATCTATCGAATCTCTCTAAATTTTAATGGTCCGAAATCACCCACTTCACCATATCAAAACCTTCACTTTTCTCCACAAATCAGCCTTTAAACCCGCTCTTCCTCTTGAAAGAATGATTAGGGAGAAGATCAGTGTCGTCCTTATCTAACCGGTAGAGATTTGATTCTTAGTCAAGCCTATGACAATACTTGCAACATTACTGGCTATGAGCGAATTCAATACATAGATTTATAGGGAACCCCAAACACTTGAGTGATTTGAGTGACCCGTGTAAGGAAGCCAAAGTCGTGTAACCTCCCCTCATGCTTGCAGAGATAGTTTCTACCCTTTTTAGAAGACGGTTTGTCTGATCTTGCTCTTATAATAAATAACAAGCCACTTGAATAATAGAACGAAAACCTCAGAAGCATCTTTGAACTCAAAATAAAAGAAAGGTTTGCTTGAGGACAAGCAAAGTTTAAGTGTGGGATATTTGACATCGGCTGAAAAATCACGTTTTTACCCCCGATATTAGCCCCATTTATGATAAAGTAATTGACTTTGTCATCCAAATAAGCATTTATTTGCTTCATTTGGTAGATTATGTCATTACGAAGTCTATGTTTCAAGAATCACTTAAAATGGATGAAAAAGGAGGAAAAACGAGCAAAACCGGCTAAGACGATTAACTCGCGTTTAAATAACTTAACTTATAAATTTTGAAAAATTTTATTTACTTAATCTCCCGTTGTATGATATTCAATTACGAACGCGTGGGCGCAAAAATCGTGGAAAAACGGAGCTAAAACAAAGATTCTAGAGCGAAAACGGTGAAAGACAAGTTCGATCCAACAAACGGCTTGCCAAACCCCTTGCCAAACGGCCTGCCAGGCTTGAAAATGGCATGCCAGCAAATGGGCATGCCAAATGGCTTGCCTGGTTCACAAACCCCCTGCCAAATGGCCTGCCAAGCGGCAAGCCGTTTTTCAGCCATATATTTACATTTTTGCCATCTAGCATTTCCTATAAATGGGGGTTCCATCCCACCATTTCAACACACACCAATTCTTCACTTCTCTCTCAAATATCTCTCTATAGTCGCTCTCTAGTGATCTATAGGAGATTAGTTCTCTCTCTATGTTCTCTCTCTAGATTCTAGAGAGAGAAAAGTGCAGAAATTAGGAAATGTAATTATCTCTCTATTGTCGCTCTCTAGTGATCAATAGGAGATTAGTATGTAGTTAGTAGTAGAAGCTATAAAGCATTGTAACGCTATGGATATTATGAAAAAATACAAGTGTTATTCTGCCGACATTATTCAGTAACATCTAACCTTTCTTTTATTAATTTATTATAATATTCTTGTTCGATGTTTGTGATTTATTAATATTAGAAATGCTTGTTGCCATGATGTGTGAGTAATTACTTGATTGTTTGCCATGATTTAATAATGTTAGTTAAGGATGATTATCATTTCGTACTCGCTTTCTGTCTATGATATTAAACCTCGTTATTATCGTCCTTACACCAATAACGTGATTAAAACCTTTTATAAAGTCGACAATTATAAGGTAATTAATTATCTGTGTTTATACATTGATCAAGGTATGAACCCATCGGAAATACTATAAAGTATATGGGAAATTACTGTAGGACCAGATCAAGACATTAGTCAAGAGTATAAAACTCGAGGAAACACTGTTGTAACAGTAAAGTACAGTGTTGATGTACTATAGGACCACTTGAGCATGGTCAAGGTTAGAAGCTATGGAACCACTATAAGTCTAGTACATGGTGGATAACTAAGGGATTTATTGGGTAGATTTATGTAAGGGCTGATTTAAGTCATAAATGGGAGTTTAACTTACTACAATACAAACTAAGCTTATAAATCTTTAAGGATGACTGAGAACTATCAGAAGTTCTAATTTGTCTACAAACCATTAGATTTTACCAAACCATTAACAGAAAGGGATTCGAAATACAATCATAACCACTCACTTGGGTGATACACTAAGGTGTTAAGAAAGGTTGGATGTTATATGTATATGGCTATGTTACTTTATTCGTGAGCCCAAGATGGGCCGCTTATATCCTTAAACCAGATAAAGCGTCGGGAGTTGAGCATAGTCCATCCGATCAGAATCTTCAAAGCCTAGTTCCTCGTGACATGCTAATCGGGAAACCGCTTAGTAGGGAATCTAGTGTCCACACCAAGGTATATCTATTCAAGGAGTGTCTCATAATCATCCCGACACTACGTTATCTTAAATCATCGTGAACCACGTCTTCTCTGTCCTTAGCTGTTGCATGCTAGCTAGCTTATTTTAATTATATTACTTTAATATGTTAATTACAATTATAAATCAAATCAACCCAACTATTACCTTTACACAAGTTGATATTCCGAATAAAAGTGGTGTCTAGAATAAACCGGTTGGACTTGGTTGTTGGATTTTCCGAATAGTCGCCAATTTATTGGGACCAAAAGGATCCTGCCTCTCCACATAAGGTGTACCTGGCCACTTGTCTTGGATACGAAATTGTGTACAACCACAATCTTAATTACCAAATTATCTAGATAAGCACCGTTTCAAATTCGACCGTTCAAGGAACGACCCTAGGTCATAATTGCCCTTGCTAACTGATCATTCCTTAATTAATGAATTACTTAATTAAGGATCGAGTACAATAATATTGTAATGAAGGATGGGATGTTTGATGATTATTTTGGACCCTGATGATCGTCTTTCACTTTAGCAATCAAGTGATCAACCACCCCAACCCGGTCTTGATTGTCAATTAGCATGATTCACCTTAGCGCAATGTAAAAATCCCTTGGGCAAGATCACAAGTGGAAATCACAAAGGCTTGGGTAAATGGCAGAGAATCAACAACCTATAAATGAGAGGCCATGCCCTCTATTTATAGTATTCTAAACATTCGCGGTCTGCGGATTGCCTACCGCTCCGCGGAAACTTAGCGAAATGACCCGCCGTCTTTTATAAGCACGGAAACATAACTGTTTTACTTATTTTCAGCGAATATTCCATAATGATGTGTGCGAGGTGGGGTACGAAATAGTATTATTTTTACTACGAAATACGTTACAAAGTACACAAGTTTTAATTATTTATTTACAGATGGGATATACCTAAACCTTGCTACAACACTATAGGCAGTGTACCTAATCGTAGAGTAGTATAGTTTTTAGTAAGTCCGGTTCGTTCCACAGGGAGCTGGCTTATTTCACACTATATTTTAATTAACTATATTTGTACAAAATATGTATAATTATATATAATAATATATAAAAGGGGGGTTTACCGTTTAATGACCGGTTTGTCGATTTTTAAAACTTTAGTCGCAGTTAAAACCTAATGTAAAATATTAAATAAATAAAAGACTTAATTTAAAGCGTAAAGTAAATAACGATAATGAAATTGCGATAAATAAAAGTGCGATAAAATAAAATTACGATAATTAAAGAGTACGAAAATTAAAAGTGCAATTAAATAAAATGACAATAAATAAAAGTGCAATGATTAGAAGTGCAATTAAATATGAAAATAAAGGAATTATGCTTATTTAAACTTCCGTAATCATGATGTTTGACGTGTTGATTTTAGTTTATTTCCATGGGTTAATTGTTCTTTGTCTTGGATTATTCAATATGTCCGTCTGGTTTTTGTCCATAACAGTCCATCAGTCATAAATATAAAGTGCGAGTGTCCTCGTCAAATTATCCTTATACCCGAAGTTAAATATTCCAACTAATTGGGGACTTAAACTGTAACAAGGTCTTAATACTTTGTTTAATAATTACACCAGGATATCGACTGCGTGTAACCCAAGGTTTTAATACTTTGTTATCAATTATGCCAAGTGTCCTTGTACATAATTTCACCCCTGTTTTAATAATTCCATAGACTATTAATCCATTTCCGTGTCCGGTTAAATGAACGATTATTCGTACATATAAATATCCCACCCATCGTGTCTGATCGAGTGTATATGGTTATTTATAGGGACGTCCAATTGTAAATCTTTATATTAAAATTAACAAACTATCATCTAGTTAAACAAATATAAAGCCCATTAATAGCCCATAGTCTAATTTCCACAAGTGTCGTTCTTTTGTCCAAACCCCAATTATGGTACAAAGCCCAGTTACCCAATTTTAAATATTTTAGCCCAACATCATGATTACTTCATCTTAAATAAGCATAATAATAACTTAGCTACGAGACATTAATTTAAAAAGGAGAACATAACTTACATTGATTATTTATCGCGTAGTGTTACACGGACAGAATTTCGACTTCAAAACCCGTAAAATAACCTTAACATAACCCAAACTAACTAATATAAAACTATCCTATACTATATATATATATATATATATATATATATATATATATATATATATATATATATATATATATATTATTACAGAGGGAGTATTATTTATTTTTTTTTGTGTTTTTAACTCGGCAGAAGCTCGTTGAATTTATAGGACATTTCTGATTTTGGCTGCTCCGCGAGTGCGGAGTTTTGTAGGCTAAATGCTCCGCGAGTGCGGAGGTCAGGAATCCAGCTCACCAATTTTTGGCCATTTGCTTGTCGACGTTATATTTAAATATATATAATATATAAATAATTTATATAATTATTTAAATATTATATTATATTCTTGTGCATAGTTGACTTGTAATTTTTGGTCCGTTGAGTCGGGCATTGATAGTTGGCTCAGGTCCCGGTTCCGGATTTTCGAACGTCCTTTCGTATAATTTAATATCTTGTACTTTGCGTTCCGCAACTTGCACTCTTGTCATTTTTAGACGTTTCTTATCAATAAATTGAACCACTTGGATTGTATCTTGTACATTTGAGCATTTTGGACGTTTGCATCTTCAAATCTTCGTTTTTGCCTTTTGTCTTCGCACTTATTTAATATAAACAATTACAACTTAAAATAAGACAATTACAACTAAATAATTTACATATTGGGAGGATATTGCTACAAAATATATGTTCATTTGGAGCACTATCAAATATCCCCACACTTGAACGTTGCTTGTCCTCAAGCAATACATAACTTGAAATTAAAATCACACTTCACTCGAATCACTTTTTTTATTCACACACTTTATACATCAGTGATTTTGATACAGTGGTATAAACAATGATAGTAACAATGTGGTTTACAGTCCCACATGACTATAAAAATTTAGATCCATTAAGGAAATTGGATCTTTATGAAAACATTTGATCATTTGAAAATTCAATCTAGTTTTTACCCTAGATAAGTTTTTCGGAATAACCCTTCACCGGTGTTGCAAAATATTTTTGTGGGTTTTGTGGGCTTCAGATTTGAAAATTTTAGCTCAACATTTGCGGTTTTATGTTACCCACTTGCTAACCGTGTATTAGGAAAGCAACACGTCCAGTTTACTTGTCCCGTATATTATCTTTCGGTAAACTACCGTCCGGTTGTAAAGGAAAGCGATGAACAAGAAACTGTTAAGGCAATGTCTAATGACATGCATTTGATTATGGTCCAAAACGTGTCGGATGCAGTTACTATCCTTTGTAGGAGAAATAGTAAAGATCACCCTATGATTTTTCGGTCTGGCACAAGGTCCTGTCTTCGACCATGCTATGCAACCGCCGTTCTTACGTTTGACACCCGATTTGGTTCAGGTGACTTAATGAATTCCAGGTGAATTCTCAGGATTTTACTTTCAATGGTAATGAACGCATTGAAAATGGGTTTTTAGAAAACAAATCGGTTTGTAATTTTGATCAAAATATTTTCTCGTTCAAGCTCGAGTTTAGATATCATCGAATTCTATGAGTTTGTAATTCTCAATCTTTAAGGTCAATCTCAAGGATTGAGTAATATCAGGCTTAAAAGCTGATTTTTAATCTTTAAGGAGATTATCCTTTCTGGGGGTCTGATTCATTAGTCTTATCAAGCTAATTTGCACGGCACCCTCCCCATTTTACAAGACAGATCCTCTCATGGTTAGGATAATTCTGACCACATGGCGACCCTGTTTGATGCTGAGGTCCGTGGATTTCCTGCTGATTTTAGAGATGACTTTTCTAGATTTTTCGTCAACCTACAGCTGGTCTGGACGACAACTTCTTGACCTAAATCAAGAAGCGCATGTCTTTTCCGGAAGACTTTACTTCCTTTTAATGATGGAATTGATTCATCGTGTAGATCCATCTATTCTTTCAAAAGTATTACAATAAATCGGGTAAAACAGTTAATTTAGTCCAAAACAAAAGCACCTGCAATAACTTTATAGAAACATGTGATAGATAGTTTTTAATTGAATAACTTGGTACATTCTCCCCACACTTGGCTTTTTTCATGCGTCTTTTTATATCTTAATAAATAAATTCAAGCGTTTTAGTTGTTTCTCAATTTATGTCCTTTCCGATGTAACGATAATTTCGGTATTAACACCTAGTTTTCATCGTTCATAAATATGTATAAACATGATTTTGAATTCATTTAGTTGAATTTTTTTTTAAAATTTTCATAAAATATAGAAAATAAACCAAGTATAAACCCGAGAGAATTTATAACCCTTCCCCACACTTGAGATCATGCAATGCCCTCATTTGCATGAAATCAGACTCTAATTATAAATTCATGAGGGTGATTAGTGTAGAAAAGTGATTGAAAATACCCAGTTTGTAATTACAAAGCTCGTCGAATGATAGATCGCGCACCTAATCGTTCATTCCTTCTTGTTTTATCACACATGTTTTTCTTCAAAAATGGTTGCTTTTCTGAACTGTTTGCTAATTTTTGAAAATGGGTCTTTTACCCTAATCGTGCATTTTTATTAACGAGTTATGCGCTAACCCGAACCCCTAATTTAACGTTAAGTGGGGTTAGACTTCCCCACACTTAGCTGACGATATGTGAAGTCGGTAGAATAAGTTCCACGAATTAAAATAGTGAGCCAGTTATTTACATCTCGGGTGGTATAAAATATATCAATGGGTTTAAAGTTTAGACTCACCCGATCATCACTACTTAATTCTTTTTTAAGTGTAGCTTTTAGTAAATGGATATGTCTCTTTTCTGGTTCTTGGTCAAATGGATCGATATACACCGACATACATATTATAGGGTGGACAATTCCTAACATTTTCTTCCTTTTATTCTCGGGATCAAAGTTTTCACCTCTATTACCCAATTGGGTGAAATCCGAGGTGTCATTATCTATTACAGCTCGTAGTTCATCTTCGGTAGATGACTCGTCTATTGAGAATATTGGGTTGGAAGGTTGTGGAATGGTGAATTTCGGGATCGAAGTAGATTCTTTTTCATTAGAGGTACTTATCGGTCCCACCACTTTGGTCTCGGTGGTAAAATTTTCAACGTTATCGTTTTCCCAAGAGTACCAATTTGTCACCCTTACTTCTTCTTCATTCATTGATTGATCGATGATTTCGTCGGTAGAGGCTAATGTGTCGATATGTTGTGAAATTGGTAAAGCTGAATAAAAAGTATCATCGGGATAATTGGTGATTTCGGAGCTCTCGAATTCATCAAAATTCGATGATATGAGATTTTCTTGCACACGACTCCTCAGATCAACAGGTGTGTAATCTGATAGAGTTTCAGCTTGCCGATTTACAAACTCTCTCATTTGTTCATTTTGAGCATCAAGTTCTTCGTGTTTGATTTTCATATAATCTAAAGAATTTTTAGGCACATAATTTTCCTCGTCTTCTGGTTGTTGAGTTTGGATATATTCTTGGGAATAATCCCAATTTGAATTGTATTCCTCATAATCATTCCATTCAGGTTCTATGGGTGCATAATTTTCCATAGGAACGTAATAATAACATTCCCATGTTGAGTGATAATCTCCACAGATTTCACAACCAGTTATTGTTTCGTCATTCGTGATCTAAGATCGACCGAATGAATTTTCATCAACACTCGTTTGAGAGTATTGATTAAATTGATTTCGGATGTCATAAAGAGTTTCCAAAATATTCTCGAGATTTTCCATAATGCGCTTATTACCAAATTTTAGCTACAATGTGGTGCATTTACTTAATTATCCTATTAGTTATAAAAATAAAAATTATATAAGTTATCAAATTAATAGACTTTTCTGCTTTTGCCCACGTTTCGAATAGCCAATAGATGCAGCAGGGAGCCAGAACCCTTTAAATCGGAAGCTCACAACTCAGCCACTAACAAATTCAACTATTACTACGAAGCAAAAAATTTTGATGTCTATCAATTTAACCACTTAAAACAATTTTTCGTTTGAAATTTAAAGAAATATTAGATAAGAAATAGAGAAAATTCTAAGTCCTAAAAACTAGAATGGCGAGAAATAAGAGAGAAAAAGAGCGGGTCGAAAAACGTCGAAAAATAAAAATAAGAAAGAAAAACGTCGAAACTTAAAAGTCTAAAAACTAAATCTAAAAAGTTGCGCCTAAAGGTCTAAAGGTAAATGCAATTTTATTCGGAAAACGACAATTACTTAAATTGGCACTAAAATCTATAAACGGCGGCTCAAAATTCTAAAGTTCCTAAATCTTAATCTAAAAAAAAGCACTTAAGGGATTTTACGGCAAATCTTAGAAATCTAGAAATAAAAATAAGCTACGGCAAAAACTAGAACTTAAAACTAGTTATGAATAATAAATATACAAGTTACGAATTATATTTTTAAAAAGATACGAAATATAAAAAGAAAATTAGAGTTATAAAAATATAATTTTTTTTATAAAAATATTATTTATATAAAAGTATTAATATAAATATGTAAATAATAATAATTAAAACTTAAAATACAAATTATATTAAAATTATATAATAATTAAACCCTAATAATAATAATAATTATAATAATAAAACCCTAATTCGTAATTAATGGCTGGATTAGAGCTGTCAGACCAAGCTCCGCGAGTGCGGATTTATGCTCCTTAAAATCTCCGCAAGTGCGGATGATGCAAATTACGCACGTTCAGTTTTTTTTTTTTTACAAGTTTTATAAAATAAAAGATACATAATTTTTATAAAATAAAAATAAACTTATATTTTAAAACTTAAAATAAAAATAATTATTAATTTATAAATAAAAATCTTAAAAATAAATATTTATATATATATATATATATATATATATAATTTTTTTTTATGTTTTATACTTTTTTTATACTTATTACAAAAACAATATATTTTTTTTTCGAAATAAGAAATAATATATTTTGACAAAAATTTACGAAAATATAGCGTTTTTCACCGAGTCCCCGGCAGCGGCGCCAAAAACTTGATGTGTGCGAGGTGGGGTATGAAATAGTATTATTTTTACTACGAAATACGTTACAAATTACACAAGTTTTAATTATTTATTTACAGATGGGATATACCTAAACCTTGCTACAACACTATAGGCAGTGTACCTAATCGTAGAGTAGTATAGTTTTTAGTAAGTCCGGTTCGTTCCACAGGGAGCTGGCTTATTTCACACTATATTTTAATTAACTATATTTGTACAAAATATATATAATTATATATAATAATATATAAAAGGGGGGTTTACCGTTTAATGACCGGTTTGTCGATTTTAAAACTTTAGTCGCAGTTAAAACCTAATGTAAAATATTAAATAAATAAAAGACTTAATTTAAAGCGTAAAGTAAATAACGATAATGAAATTGCGATAAATAAAAGTGCGATAAAATAAAATTACGATAATTAAAGAGTACGAAAATTAAAAGTGCAATTAAATACAATGACAATAAATAAAAGTGCAATGATTAGAAGTGCAATTAAATATGAAAATAAAGGAATTATGCTTATTTAAACTTCCGTAATCATGATGTTTGACGTGTTGATTTTAGTTTATTCCCATGGGTTAATTGTTCTTTGTCCTGGATTATTCAATATGTCCGTCTGGTTTTTGTCCATAACAGTCCATCAGTCATAAATATAAAGTGCGAGTGTCCTCGTCAAATTATCCTTATACCCGAAGTCAAATATTCCAACTAATTGGGGACTTAAACTGTAACAAGGTCTTAATACTTTGTTTAATAATTACACCAGGATATCGACTGCGTGTAACCCAAGGTTTTAATACTTTGTTATCAATTATGCCAAGTGTCCTTGTACATAATTTCACCCCTGTTTTAATAATTTCATAGACTATTAATCCATTCCCGTGTCCGGGTAATTGAACGATTATTCGTACATATAAATATCCCACCCATCGTGTCCGATCGAGTGTATATGGTTATTTATAGGGACGTCCAATTGTAAATCTTTATATTAAAATTAACAAACTATCATTTAGTTAAACAAATATAAAGCCCATTAATAGCCCATAGTCTAATTTCCACAAGTGTCGTTCTTTTGTCCAAACCCCAATTATGGTACAAAGCCCAGTTACCCAATTTTAAATATTTTAGCCCAACATCATGATTACTTCGTCTTAAATAAGCATAATAATAACTTAGCTACGAGACATTAATTTAAAAAGGAGAACATAACTTACATTGATTATTTATCGCGTAGTGTTACACGGACAGAATTTCGACTTCAAAACCTGTAAAATAACCTTAACATAACCCAAACTAACTAATATAAAACTAACCTATACTATATATATATATATATATATATATATATATATATATATATATATATATATATATAATTACAGAGGGAGTATTTTTTTTTTTTTGTGTTTTTAACTCGGCAGAAGCTCGTTGAATTTATAGGACATTTCTGATTTTGGCTGCTCCGTGAGTGCGGAGTTTTGTAGGCTAAATGCTCCGCGAGTGCGGAGGTCAGGAATCCAGTTCACCAATTTTTGGTCATTTGCTTGTCGACGTTATATTTAAATATATATAATATATAATTAATTTATATAATTATTTAAATATTATATTATATTCTTGTGCATAGTTGACTTGTAATTTTTGGTCCGTTGAGTCGGGCGTTGATAGTTGGCTCAGGTCCCGGTTCCGGATTTTCGAATGTCCTTTCGTATAATTTAATATCTTATACTTTGCGTTCCGCAAGTTGTACTCTTGTCATTTTTAGACGTTTCTTATCAATAAATTGAACCACTTGGATTGTATCTTGTACATTTGAGCATTTTGGACGTTTGCATCTTCAAATCTTCGTTTTTGCCTTTTGTCTTCGCACTTATTTAATATAAACGATTACAACTTAAAATAAGACAATTACAACTAAATAATTTACATATTGGGAGGATATTGCTACAAAATATATGTTCATTTGGAGCACTATCACATAACTTTGGATTATAGTTTGCACAATTCTGCTCTTAACCTTTAGCAAATAAAATTTACATATACAATGCTATGTATATGATCAAGTCCCCCCAGTTTATTATGATACATCTCGCATAGCAGATGTATCATGATAAACTCTAAAAATAAAACCATGCTTCCTTAAAATATATTCGCAAGTGATTTTTAATAATTTTTACCATCGAATTATTACCGTTGATTTTATGAAGTTCAATGCATAATTACAATGGTAACTATCTCAAAACTATCAAATCAGAAACGCTGTAACGGCTAGAAAATTACCGTTTACACGTTGCGGTAATTTTAGCCGTTTAAATGTAATCATTACCCTTTCAACTTACTCGCCTCAATTTCAATTATAAATAGCTGGATAACTGGCATAAAAAACTTTACGCTTTCTCACTCAATTACGTGTTCAATCAAATTCATCTGTTCACATGCGTTGTTTGCAATTAATCAATTCAACCCTTAATACCTTCAATTCATTAGCCGTTTTACTTATCTTACTACAAATGGCTTCTTCTTCATCTGCTTATACTCCTGGAGGTTTCGTTTCATATATGACGGAAGCGAAACTCCAAACCCTACAGCAGTGGTACCCTCCACTTGCTCAATTTGTTCCCACCGCACCTTCAGTAGAAGATCGAGCTAACGCTCCCCCTAAGGGGATGATTACTGTTTATGAGTCCGCCATCTCTCAAGGCAACCTACGCTTCCCACTTACTCAATTTTTTTGCAGTGTCTGCGAATATTACAAGATCGCTATTGCTCAACTTCATCCTAACGCGGTTAACAAAATCGTGTTGTTTGAGATGTACTGTAATGCTATCAATAAACAACCGCTGCTTAATGTGTTTCGCTCATGCAATAGCCTTGTGCTATACGGCGCGAGATGGTTCTCATTCCACAGTAAGCTTGGCGTAATGACTTCGCCAAAAGACTCGATTGGCAACTGGCGCGGTTCTTTCTTTTTTATCAACAACGCCGCTCATGTGGATAGCAGTATACCAAAAAAGTGGTGTACTGAACTTGATGCCACTCTTAATGACAGGCCTACGCTTGACGATCTTGAAAATGACATTCTCAAGACGCTCAAGGGTGCAGGCCTAATCCTGCGAACATAGTTAAATATACCGTTGTACATTGGTAGGGTTTCGATCCAGTGGCCGTGGAGCAACTGCGATGCACTTTTAATCGACCAAATGAATAATGCTATTTCGCGTAAACTTTTTGCATTATATAATATATTTTTTCTTGTCTTCACATATCCTTATGCGTTTTGATTTTCGCAGTGATTGAGCTTGACCTAATCATGAAGTCAGCAGATATTAGCAGGATTAGACCTGCTCGCCGCTTAAAAAATGGCAACGGCGAAATTATCCCAATTGATGAACCAATCATTAACACGCTTTTCATTTCTGGCAGTGAAGACCGCGGTAAGCGGAAAGCCACAAAAAGTGCAACTACCTCGCGTAAAAGACACATGCGCACTATATCTGAACAAGAAACGAGTAAGCAATTGTTAATTTCACAAGATATGTTCATTACGCACTTATTATTTTCGCACAGATTTGCTATATTTTCTTATCTGTTTGTAGTTGTCCTTTCAGATTCAACTGGTGAAGCTACACCGCTCTACAATATTACCGGGAATATCCCCATGGATATTCTTGAGGAGCCTGGGCATGAGGACTTAACAATTCCTTCCGACGCAGATGTGTCTAATCAGGAAGAAGAAGAAGAAGATGCGGAAGAAGCCGCAGAGGCAGAAAAAGCCAATCAATTATACCAGAGGCTCTACAAAGTCATTCCCAAAGAAACGAAAAATCAATACCGCAAGCTGACATATCCTCAAGCAGAAAGACAGCGACTGCACAATTGCTATAATGCAATTTGCCTAGCTGTTGACAACATTGAGCGTTTCACCGAAATTTCCGATGAATATGAAAAGCAAGTCAAAATTGCTAATCCTCATTAAAGAAAAACGCAGAGGGTTGAGGCACAGATCAAAAAGGCTACAGAGGAAAACGCCAAACTCAAAAAGAGGGCGGAGAATGCCGAAAAATAATTCGCTCAGCTTGTCAAGTATCTACCGGAATTCGCAGACAAAGTGATGGATTCGAAACTAGTCACTGAAAAATTCCGAGCATACGCCCAAGCATCCAAAGTCGCCACACGCTGCGAGTGGTATGACTTATTGTGCAAACTTGGCGATCTCTCTCAACCCCTCCCTTTAGATATGGCCAAAGAAATATGTGCCACAGATGATGCCCGAGAAGCGCTTGCGAGAGCAAAGAAGGAGGTTGAGAAAGTCAGCATACCAGCCTTAGAGGAACTGGTTCAACAAGAGGGCGTTACTTTTGCAGACATTAAAGCGCTAGAGCTTTAGATTGTCTTAGTTAGATTTCAAACGTTTATTTCGCAATCCTTAATTGCGTTTTTTGTAATTATTCGTGCTTTTTCGCGCTTAATATTAGTAATGTATTTTCATTCTGCAATTGCAACTTATCTTATTTATATAGCGCTTTACTTTATCATATATTCATAATTCGGACTTGCCCTTTGCAATTTTCGCATTCACTATTGTGTACATAACAAACACGTACTTTATGCGAAACAATCTTTTAATCATTATGAATCTTCTAAGTCCGACAAATCGATCCTTAGGCAAATTTAGCATTGCGAAGCATCTAAGCATTGGCAAGATCAAATACTTAGGAAATTTTATCCTTTCGCAATATTTACAATTTAACACAAGTGGGCAATTTCATTACTTGGTTTTTAACATATTAATTTGCAATGCATGCTTGCATTATTACAGTATTTAAGCAGGTCATGTTTAGCAAAACCATGCCATTTTACCTAAAGTATCCGCAGAACAAACATTAACTTAGTGTTATAAAAAATAAGTAATTGTATTCTGCAAAATAAACACTACGCGTGGTCACACGCAGTGTTTTTGCTTTGTTTAGAAACAACTACGAACACTGAAATTAACTTTGCTTTATTCATTACTTTTTCGTGATAGGAAGTGCAGAATACAATCGTTGCATATCAAACATTGATCAAATTTTGACTAAACATATCATAACTTTTTTCTACTACAAATTTCCACACTTATTCAGAGTGGACTGAATGCCCCTCAACGCCCATGTTTTCACTTGCCATAATCATAGCGCAAAACGGCTCTACTTCCGCAGAAGTTAGCGTGCCAATACCCTAATTAGCAGAAAATTTAACCATGCCATGTATAGTAGAAGGGATAGCGCCAAACATGCGCAAAGCAGTGCGCCCAAGTATCATATTGAATTGCGACTGACTTCGCATTATATAAAGATTCAATAAAGCTTGTCGCCTTAACGACTCATCGCAATCATCAACTAGCTCAATTTGAAACTCCAATTGACCAATAGGCCAAGTTGACTCTCCTAAAAATCCTGCAAGTGAAACCGCAGTAGGTTTCATCAAAGCCTGAACATCTGCGGGCAATTTGCTAAAACATTGTTCGTACATAACATCTACACTGCTACCAGTATCCACATGAACATTCATAATCATTATGCCAGTATTTGCAATGCGACATGAAACCACCACTGATCTGTCTACATTCTGTGGCAACCCGAAAATTTCCGATCAAATTTAAACTTTAATCTTTATATATTCCCGACACGATAAGCAAATTTTATAAGTTGAATCTCAAGAATTTTAAATTGTGTTCATACATTCATTTAACCTCTACTAAATTCCAAAGATTCACGAACCACTATAGGAACGGATATGATTATATATGTATATATTATAACTTGAAAACGTTAGCAAGTATTAAACGTATAATACTTTACATGAATGTATTTGTTTCAATATGTTTATCGATGGAATTAGAAGATTATATCAAATGATTAATTTATCTGGTACGGTGTATGATTAAGAGTCTCTGTTAAGAGGTCCACTTTTGATTTAGCAAACATTTCCTTTTTAACGGTATTCGGAAAAATTAGTAAAGTGATTTATTAGAAAGAACAAAAGTGTCAATTAATGGGAACTAGATAAGGGTTAGTGGAGATTCCCGTCTGATTTTCAATTTATGCTTTACAATAATTGTCTTGTGACTTTTAATAAGATAAAACCATCTGTCATGTTAAGATGATTTTATACGTACATTTATCCATTTAATCTAATCTTACAATCCATGAATAAACTGTAAGTTAATAACTTGAAACCTGTTATGATTTATTTATTATTTTACTCTCTTAAGTAAAAACGTTTTTTTTCCGACATAATAGAACTAGTTTATTAATATATATGTTTAAATAACATAGGTTGGAATATTAGTTGTTAGATATATGAATAACTTGCAACGTACATTAAAACGTGTTCATTAAATATATATATATATATATATATATATATATATATATATATATATATATATATATATATATATGTATATATATATATATATATATATGTATATATATATATATATATATATATATGTATATATATATATATATGTATATGTATATATATGTATATGTATATGTATATATATATATATATATATATATATTTTTTTTTTTTTAAATTAGTTTAGTACACGATAGTAACATTCGCTTAGTGATGCGATTGATATTTAAAAAGTTAATACATAAACGAATTATATTTAATTAAGTTCTTAAATGAAAACGTTACGAGTTATAATATTTTTCTGAACGATTTTTAAAATGAACTTTGAAAATAATTGGTTTTGAAAGACTAAATATTGTATCATTAGATAAATATTTCAAACATATATTTTGTACAAATTTACAATTCTAAATATATATATATATATATATATATATATATATATATATATATATATATATATATATATATATATATATATATATATATTTTAATTTAGTCATAAAACGTCCTGATTTTAAATAATATATTTTGACGAACATCGAGCCACTGATTTATAGAAGCAAATGACCACAACACTCAATTTTATAAGTTACATTTTTTTATAAGGTAATTTATTGATGGGAAAGTCAAATTATTGTTAAACGTACACGTCGCGTAACGTAAAAGGCTAGTTTTCTAAACGTACGAAAGTGAGTTCGAAAAACCGAAAGTGGTACATGAGTCGAATGATAACGTACGAGTCATTTGAATAAAAATTACATTTTTACTACGCACGTAAATATAATATAATATATAATTAATTGTATAGATTAAATAATAATTTATATATAATAATATTTAATAAGTGTTGGTAGTTTTATATAACGAATGTGGCCATGATATTTTAACCATGCACTCGCATGGAATTACCTCACAAACCCATGCAATCGCATGGGGGGTAGGTGAGGGTCAGGTTGTTTAAAATCACGATTTCGGTTCCAGTTTATTTTTTTCATTCATCCATATTCTCGTACTCTCTCTATATTATATATTTATATTTATATTATAATTATTATTAATATTAAGATTATTAATATTAATCTTATTATTATTAGTATTAGTAGTGTTAGGAGTGATATTATTAAGTATTATACATAAAATATTACGACGAGGTCATGAGCGAGCTATTTTGAAACGGGTTTTATGAGTAGGATAGGGCTAAGAAAATTATGGGTTATAGCTATAGAGGTGATGAGTATGGTTCATGGGTATACTCGTGAGGTCAATTTAGTGTTTATCATCTCCGTTGCGTTTACGTACCTTTCCTGCAATATTGAATCTCAATATTGATACGTGAATACTCGTAATTTAATTTTTACATACTAATAGAGTATCCCTGACTAGTGCTCGAGAATATAGGATTACGCATGCTTGTACTTTTGATATTGCCATTAGATAGGATATGTTGAATTCTGAATTAGTTACGTATGCGGTTGAGATAAGGTATAAGATATGCATGTCGTTGGAAAGCTAGCGAAAAATTAAGAACTTTTCATTTAGATATCGAACAGTTTCGATAAATGGATTTGAAGTTATAGTCAATCGAATCTTTGTATTATTATTAAAAATGATTATTACTATCATCGTTACTATCGTCGTTATAACTTTTATCTAATTATTATTATTATTATTATTATTATTATTATTATTATTATTATTATTATTATTATTATTATTATTATTATTATTTTTATCAATAAAAAGTGTTAACATTAAAAATTGTTATTTTAATTATTATTACTATCGTATTTATCGTTAAAATTATAATTAGTATTATTATTATTATTATTATCATTAAAATGAAAACGTTATAAAAGACAGTTAAAAGCTATTAAACGAAACGATTAAGAAATAATGAGTATGAGTATCATGATGAAATTAAAATATTGTAAGATATTGATTTAGTTATAACTATCGTTCTTAGTATTTTTATCATTACTATTATTAAATGTATCGTTAGTGTTGAAACTATCATTTTAACAAAAATGATCATTTTAACGAAATGTCATTGTTATTATAAAATATCATTATTATTATCATTTTAAATAGAATTATTATTTTAAAAATAATATTAAAAAGCATCGTAAATATTAAGGTTATCATAATTAGAATTATCGTTTATTCATAATGTCATCTTAGTAATTATAAATATTGATATTTTTATAATAATTATTATCATTACAATATAATACAACTTTTACTTACTATTATTATAGATATTATTTTATCAAATAAATATGTGATACAAACATATTTTACTACGAGTAATAAATTACTTTAATAATATTTATCATATTATCTTTATGATATTAAATGAACTCTATAAATTTTATTACTTAATATATTTAAAAGTATATTTTATTATATAAATTTTAATATAAAATTTTATTTATTAATAAATGAATTATATTATTTACTCTAATAAATCTTTAAAAAATATTTAAAAATATAAAACGACGATATTTTAAATATATTATAATCATGTATAAATTTTGGAAATTATTTTAAGTCAAATTGAATTTTGTTGACTTTTGCATATTAATCTCGAGCATTAGGATTGTGATACACTATGACCTAAACTAAATTGTTAGACAAATTTTGACCAACATATATATATATATATATATATATATATATATATATATATATATATATATATATATATATATATATATATATATATATAATTAATATATGTTCGTGAATCCGAGGCCAACCTTGCACTTGTCAATGACGTTATATGTATTTTTACCACGAAATACAATAGGTGAGTTTCATTTGCCTTTTTACCCTTTATATTTTTTGGGCTGAGAATACATGCGAAATTTTTATAAATGTTTAACGAAATAGACACAAGTAATCGAAACTACATTATATGGTTGAATGATCGAAGCCGAATATGCCCCTTTTTGCTTGGTAGCCTAAGAATTAGGGAACATCACTAATTTTGAGAATTAGTGCACGCCTAATTGACGCGAATCCTAAAGATAGATCTATTGGGCCTAACGAACCCCATCCAAAGTACCGGATGCTTTAGTACTTCGAATTTGTTTTTATCATCTTCAAAGGATTTCCCAGAATGATAGGGGATATTCTTATATGCATCTTGTTAATGTCGGTTACCAGGTGTTCAATCCATATGAATGATTTTTGTCTCTATGCATGGGACGTATATTTATGAGAACTGGAAATAAAATTCGTGTGGTCTATTAAAATGATGAAAGTAAATGATTATGATAAACTAATGAACTCACCAACCTTTTGGTTGATACTTTAAAGCATGTTTATTCTCAGGTATTAAAGAAATCTTCCGCTGTGCATTAGCTCATTTTAAAGATATTACTTGGAATCATTCATGGCATATTTCAAAAGACGTTGCATTCAAGTCGTTGAGTTCAGTAAAGATTATAATTAAGTAAATGACAGATTAGATCATTTATAGATGGATATTATGAAATGGTATGCATGCCTGTCAATTTTCGATGTAAAGAAAGTTGTATTTTAAAAACGAATACAATGTTTGTAAAATGTATCATATAGAGGTCAAATACCTCGCGATGTAATCAACTATTATGAATTGCTTACAATGTATATGAACGGGTCCTTTCAGTTGGTATCAGAGCAGTGGTCTTAGCGAACCAGGTCTGCATTAGTGTGTCTAACTGATAAGTTGTTAGGATGCATTAGTGAGTCTGGACTTCGACCGTGTCTGCATGTCAAAAGTTTTGCTTATCAATTCTAGTAGAAAATCATCTGCTTATCATCCTTAGGAAATTACCTGCTTATCATTATTAGTCTAGACACGTCTTGCTATATTAATTGCATGAGTAGTGTATAGACAAAAATTCATATCTTAGCGTATCTGCTAAATCATATCTTATCGTATCTGTTACTTTAAACTTTGCCTGACATATCCCGCAAATTCCTCCATAATCTACGAAATATTTTGCTCTATTTATATAGATATTCTGTGTAATTAGAATACCATTCGATAGCCGGAAAATCATTTCATATCGAAAAATCCTTTATTCAATCGTATGAAATGGAATTCGTCATTAGTTCAAGTTCCTCAGATTATGAAATGGAATCCCATTCAAGCTCCGAAAGCAGTGTGACCGGAATGGACCAACCAATTAGCTATCATCTATTCTGGATGAATTGGGGATGGGTTCGTAGCCTCCTCAATCATTGGAGACAAGAAGAAGGCGATCCTTTCCATCCACCACATTGCCCTCTTGACGAAGAACCGGAAGCACTTACTGGCGAACCTGTCCGAAACACCATTTTCTCTCTCATTTCCAGAGTATCTCGTCACGATTATATATTACATCAAATTTTAGATTTTATTTATCCGCTCGTCCGAACCGACAATCACCCCGGTGTAATAAAGGAAGTCAACGAGCTTCGCGCTCGGGTAGTGGCTTTGGAGAATATGGTGCAAAGATTACAAACACCAGCAGCAGCACCAGCAGCATAACCAGTACCACCATCATCAACGCCAACAGTACTATTACCACCTCCAACCACAACCGCGTCGTAAACCTCAACTTCACAATCTGTCCCACGACCATCATCGTCATATGCACCATAGATAACAAGGAGTACCAACAATAATAACTGATGAAGTATTAATTCATAACTTCATTTGAGAAACATTCCGCGGCGATTATGTAATCTCTAAAGTCTTAGAGATTATCTAATCTAGCCCTAACCATAAATCAGTTAAGCGAACCAAAATGATAGAAGGAAGAGTAGAAACCCTGACAAAAATGGTGTGTGATTAACAAGCTAAACTTGTTTTACCAACAGAATCAACAGTACCGTCAGCGTCACCAGCATCGTCATAACAGTCAAGATCAGAATCAACAACACCTCTAACATCACAAACCCCGTCAGTTCAAGAATCATCATGGACATTATTACAAATCAACAACAAGTATGTCATATCAACAAGATATGAAGTATTAACTCATTTCCACTAAAGGATTTATATGTATATCTTATATATATAAATTTGCAAACCTTAATAAATCTTTCCATACTAAGCTATTATGTGTGAATCTTAACTACTCAGTTAATTCATATTACAAATATGCAATAATGTACGTCCTTCACCCGCGACTTAACCATTGTTAACTACAATCTCTGTCTCAATTCAACAAATTCCAATTCATAATAAATCAATTATATACCTGATTTTACACTTTCGTCATCGATGTACTCGAAACTTTTCAGATAACATTACTTTGCGAAGTTCACAATAATTTAATGAAAACCAACATCATGCCTCAACAAATAACGAAGTATTGATTCATAATTTCAATATTATTGAAGAAATACTTATGTAATCTCTAAAGCCTTTAAGGGATTATTCAATTCTAGTTTCAACCGTAAATTAAATGAGTTTAATTTAATATTAACTCATTAAATCTATGTTACATCTGAAGAAAATATACACACATATATATATATATACACACACACACACACACACATATATATATATATATATATATATATATATATATATATATATATATATATCTTCAAAAAGACTGTAATAAAAATTCTTTTGTACAAAATATTAATTGTGAAATATTTTTTTAACGGGTAGGTAATACCCGAGAGATATATAAATTCACAATTAATATGTTACATTCTTCGAATCAGATTAAGCAAATTATCAACTATACTTCCTACTTTCACAATAATATACATTTTTCATAGAAATCGAAACAACCATACTCATTCAAAACTCAATTACATATTCTGATTTTGAAACCTCAGAATTAAATTCGAGATATAACTGGTACCATCACTTTTAGATTCCTACATCTTTCAAAGCTATATCTTGACTTCAAAACTGTGTTAGAACATCAAATGTATGTTAACGATTACAATCTGTGTTCAATCCCTTCGAAAATTTCTGAAGACACTTCGAATAATGAGCAATCGAGATGATGATCCAACCACATGTTACCCACAGTTATGTACCCGAAAAACTCTTGAAACAAAAGTAAAAGTTTAAATAACGTATCCGCGTCAGATTCTTTGGCATTTATTAGCAAAAATAACTTTGCGACTCCTTTTCAAAGTAGCCAGTTTTGTCACAACTCCAGCAAGTCAACTTCAACTTTTCAGTCAGACTAACCTTATTATAACCTTGAGATATACACCATCGTTACCGGAGAACCTTTTACATTTCACCACATTATTAGCAGATGTACCAACAACTTCATTACCCTTTGACTTTAGCCTCTCCAAAAAGTCATTATGATTATTCATTTAAACCCCATCATTTACTCGTTCACATCTTGTAATGAGAATTTCCATACGAATCATTGGGAATTAGCAATCAGTATTTTGAAATCTCGCAGCATGTCTACGCCAACAGTTATATGTGTATATATAACGTCTATTTTCTGGACTTAATTTGAATGTGAAGTTTCTGAAAAACACGCCGAACTACGAATTGGTTCTCCGAAAATGGAAAAATGCTGATGAAGCAGCAAAAACTATAAACGACTTTAAACAGTAAAAGCTAGATGATAATGAAGAAGTGTGCTAGCAAAGCGCAGAAAAAGAGAAGTTTTGAAACTGGAAAACGGATTGAGCAAAGTATGAAGGAGGCTGTGGACAAATCACAAAGACTGAACCTGACTTCAAAGGATCCAACTTAACGAATACCATGCTCCTGACTCTAAACCCCTGCAGACAATATTCTTCATCATCATCTGATATTAGAAATTCTAAAATATCATCGTATCTTTCATTATAAATATCCTCCATATTTCTGAAGATACTTTCATAATTATTCTTATCTGAAATCATTTATCTCTTCGCGCTATCTGTATTACATCATAAAAGAAACTATTTTAGTTTCTAAATTCTGAAACATTCAAGTTTAAAATAGGAATATTTTTGAAGTAGTGTTGGGAGCTTTAACACCCCGTCAAAAATCCCTTTAACGGAATGTTAACTCTGGTCCCAGTGCTTGGCTTGACTTCTACGTAACAGCAATATTCTACAGCGGAAGCAATTAATACCTGAGAATAAAACATTCAAAACGGATCAACAACAATGTTGAGTGAATCTACAGGTTTTAGGTAAACAATACAGTATGTTTAAGAAATACATTTCGAAAACGGTTATTAGTAGAAGACCACCAAGGTTCAATGTTAAAAGTTAGACAACTCCGTGTCCCATTTCAAAAGTTTGTTGACACTAACATGTCAAGTTTCAATCATTTGTAGACAATACCATGTCAAGTTTCAAATATTCGTAGACAATACCATGTCAAGTTTTATCTCATTTGTTCGTAAACCACAGTTTTAAATAATGTTGTATAGTATCTAAAAAACAGTTAGCAGAAATATAGTTTAGTTTCCTTGACCACGAGATTTTACAAGTACAACTCCAAGTTAAAATTCATGTCAAATTGAACATTCAGTTTTTCAGCTCAAATCAGAATTTACATAAAGTATGGCCCTATTGTGCCCAATGCATAAGGTTTCAGAGATTGACATAAACTAACAATAAGTCACATATCATGTTAAAATTCATATTCCAGAAGCTTACATGCTCATTCAATAAACACAATCCACAGAGTATAAAACAGAGAGCAATTTACAGATTCGATTCTAGTTTCGCTAGTCAAATTCGCACGTGATTATCCGAAGATCTAGATACAATTAGCCTATGATATCTACATGAAAGATGAAGTACTTTTTGTGTAGATTTCAAATATGCAAAGCTTTAATCACAGAAGCTAACACATTTTATCATACATGGTCGTTTTCATGCAAGTGCTTTATAAAACTACTTTTACACTAATTCAAGCATATCTCGGGTTTTACATAAGCAAACGACATGATATCCTAGTGTAAACTGAGTGTTTTTAAATTACCTATCCAATGGTATAAATTTCATAATCCAATTCGTGGTCTATCAACCCAGATTTCTGATCAATCACAAAAACACAACGTTAATTTCAATTGGCCATAACTTGATCATCCGGAAATGAAATCAAGTGAATCTAAAGCCTAAAATCAATAGTTTTTTGCAAGGAATCTAATTATAATATAATATCATACAATTGAAAAATTAAAATTACTGTACACATCAAATACAAATTCGGTTTTCGCATAAAACAATCAAGACGAGCAATTTATCGCATCTAGTATTCATCAAACATCAAGACTTGAGCAATAGACAACCTAATCCATGAAACCTTAATAACAATCTGATTTTAGAGATTAGAGTTTATGTGTTTATACCTTTGATCACAAAATCATTTATACAAACGCGTAGAGAACGATGCAAGCAACAATATTGATCAAAGAAGCAAAAACAAGAGATCAAAACTTGATGGAAAATTGTAGGGATGAGGGTATGGGATTATTTGGTGTGTATGGGGCTCCAATCATGGAGCAAGAATGATAGAAAAAAGAATGGGATATGTTCTCTTGTTACTTAGAAATTAAGAGAATATAGTTAGTGCCCTAAACAACCAAAAGTCAACAAACATGGGCCTAAACTAATAGTCAACATGCATTGGCTACTCATGGGATCAAGGATGATGAGGTATGAGGTCATGGCCATGTGGCCTCGGGCTCGGGTCTCGGGCTCGTTTTGTGTAAAAGCTAGTTCGCGCGTGGTTCGTTTCGAGTGCCATTAACCGTACCGAATCTCCGAAACGTTAACTAGTCGTTGAAACAAAATCACCGTGTTTAATTCATTAAGTAAATAATAAATTAAATTTCTTTCATAAGTTCAATAATTATTAAGAATAATTATTCTATCGTTTTTCTGAGTTCCGTTAACTGAAAAGTTTTCTAGGCAATTAACTTTAATCGTATCGTTTCTAGTTTAATTCGTCAACCGAATTAAGTTCACTAATTAATATAACATATTAATTCAAGTAATCCACTAAGGATCAAGTATGCATTTAATTACTTTAAATACGAAAAAGTTTCACGTAGCCACTGTTAACTATTCTGGAAAAAAAAAATTGGCGTATGAAAATTGTATGATTTAACTAACGATCGTCAAGTATTTAACGGAAGTTTTAACGGAAAAACTCGGGTTGTTACATTACCCACCTATTATTGAAAATTTCGTCCCGAAATTTGGATGATTGCAGTTATTGTTGAAAATAAAATATTTTCGTATCATTAGAAATCCACGTTTCAACGTGAGCTTGAATTATATAACTAAGTTTGCAAATAAAGTTTATACTTGGCTTGAATAGTTTGTCTTTCCAGACGTAAGCCTTCATACATTCTTTTAATAAAAGAATTTGTTCATATACGAGTGTTTCGTCAAATAATATGATAAGATTAAATAATCTTTCGAGATCTCTATACGGATGGATTTCTAAGGTCCGTTCAGTTTCGTAATGAATACGAGTTAAGTGTATAGTATTTCTTATCATCAAGAATATGAATGTAATGATTCGGTTACGTGTAAAAATACGACTGAATATGTCACTAATGGATGTATTGAAGTAATAGTTGTCCGCCTTGACTTTTCAATGTAGTCACTATTGATTCTCCTAAATTTAAGGGATTTGAATATAATCGTTTGAAATCTATGAGATTTGGATCCCGGTAATTAATGAAATTATAATCTTTTTTGATTTAATACGATTATCTTAATCGGCTGATGCGTTTGCTATGGCAGAAAGTTTTGATATAAATTAATCATCTCTGCGTCCTTATTTTCTCAACCTCAATCTTCTCACTTTCAAAATTCTATTTTCAAAAGTTCTGTGAAGATGCTACATCCGCTCTTAATTTTCGTTACTATTTTGACTGTGTATGCAGTCATTCTTCTTTTTAGTCTACCACCAGAAGAATCTATGTTCTTCTATAATGCTCTAGGTGTGACAGTATTTTTAATTCTACCACTCCTCTGTTTTTCAATACTTATTGATATAAATGGTTTATGATTTTCCATGTTTGTTGCCTTTTATATTCTAACCTATTTTTCGAAGACTCATGCTTTTTATCCAAGAAGATCTTCAGCTTGTTCTTCTATACATGGTTAAATAATATGGGTCAATAGCTGGTGATGATGCAGAAACATTCGCTGTTCATCGTCATAGTATCCGTTTTCACCTTGTTTTCTCTTCTCGACTTTAAATCAAGCAAGTAATGGTCCAGAATTCGTAGGTATGGAGTTTCGAATGATCATAATATACAAAGTAGAAAGGAAAGGTAATAGCACAATTTGATTTGTCAAATTACTAGAATATCCGGAAAAGACCGAATCATCAAGAAATATATTTCTCTGATATGTTTAGAAGTTAAATAGAAGGAAAGAGTTATGTAACATGGTTCATGATGATTGTAAGGTCTGTGAATCATCATCTTCCATTAGAAATTTAGCATGACTTCGGAGCAAGATATTCTCTAAAGATTTCATCGGATTCAGAATTACCTGGATTCTTTGAATATAGGGTTTGGTCCTTGTATTTGTCCTTGGTCTCCTTCATGGTTAGCTCAATCCATTTTTCAGTTCCAAATCTGAGCTTTTTCAATACGTTATTCTTTATCATCAAACTTTTGGCCATTAAGACCATCTATAGCTTTTGCTGCTTCGTCAGCATTCTCAAGGTTAACGAATCTGAATCATTGGTTATCAATCCGAGATGGTTTTCAAGAGATTTTATTTTTAGATGATTAAACGCTGATTGTAATCGTTAAAGGATATAATGGTTGACGAATAGGCGTTGTTGATTTCAAAAGTAATGAATGATAATTTTGATGGTTTGATGTGATAATTCATCATAGAATACAAATGAATATAATTCATGAATGTAGTGATCTTTAGGAAGATAACACCTGCTAAAGCTTACTTAGATTCCGATACGTCAAAATTAGAATATGTAGTAGTTGTTCTTTAGTGAACGGATACACATATCTTGTGAATGTAATTAGTGTAGTTACTGATTATTGAATCAGAATTTGAAGAATGTATAATGTAACATATTAATGTGAGATATAAATATTTCTTGGAATTTACCTACCCGTTAAATATTTTTACAATTTACAGTTTGTACAGAAGAGTTTTTAATTATAATCTTTATGAATATATATATTCATATATATTCTGCAGATGTAATCATGGATTTAATGAGTTAATATAATATTAAACTCATTTGATTTACGGTTGAAGATAATCTCCAAAACCTTAGAGATTTCATAATTGTCGCGAAATATTTCACTAATGAAGTTATGAATCAATACTTCATCGTTCATTGTTTATTGATATACCTCGGTATATGATGTTGATGCTCGTGAAGTTCTTGTGAAATTTACAAGGCACGAATAATGTTTTCTAGAAAGTTTCGAGTACGTCGAAAATAGAAGTGAAAAATCAAACATGTATTTGAATAATACACTTAGTTTATTATGAAATGGAGTTTATTGTGCTGAAGCAGTGATTAATGATTGTTAAGTCATTAACGAAGGATGTACATCATAGCATATTAGTGATATGATTTAACCAAGTAGTACATACTAGTTAAGATTCACACGTAATAGTTTAGTACGAAAAGATTTATTATTGTTCCAAACCATATATATATAAAGTATACATATATAATAATTTTTTTTCCAGGAAGAATGAGTCAATACGTCTTAACTCACAATTACTAATATTCCTTGGTATCTATGGGGTGTATGATGTTGATATCTGAAGTACCGAGTGTGATGTTGAGGTGTGGGATACGGATGTTGTTGTTGGTGAAGCTGATGCTATTGGTGGTGATGTTGATGGTACTGGTGGTGCTGGCTATGCTGCTGGTGCTGCTGGTGCTGCTGATGCTCTTAGATTTCGCACCATATTCTCCAGAGCCACTACTCGAGCGCGAAGCTCGTTGACTTCTTCTACTATTCCGGGATGATTGGCGATTCGGACAAGTGGATGAATAAGATCTAGAATTCTGGATATTAGATATTCGTGGAGGGATATCCTGGAAATGAGGGTGAAAATGGTGTTCCGGATTGGTTCGCCGGTAAGTGCTTCAGGTTCTTCACCAAGAGGTGAATTCGGTTGGTGGAAGGGATCGCCTTCTTCTCGCCTCCATTGATTAAGTCGGCTACGAACCCACCCCCAATTCATCCAGAAAAGATGATGGCTAATAGGTTCGTTCGTTCCGGTTACGCTGTCCATGGAGCTCGAGGAATCAGGTGAGAAATCCATATTATGTGTTTGGAATAGGGTTTGATATGAATTGAGTGTTGGATGCTATGTTTGTCTCCTTGAATACGTGTATATAGCAAAAAGATTTCCGTAATTTACGGAGGAAATTTAGGAAATATATCAGACAAAATCTAATATAATAAGTATGATAGCGATAGGATTAGCCTATATGTAATTGGTACAATAATTGCAGTAAGATGTCGGTGGATCAAAAATGATAAGCATTGAGAAGTAGTGATTGGTCGCGACTAGTGGTGAGAGGCGGCGTTGAGTAGTAGTAACCAACGATAAATAGCAAGGAGTAGTGGTATAAGATGATGAGTATGTCCAGGCAGTGTCTTCGTAGTGCCAAGTAGAAATCAGGGGTGACGGACAGTGTTGGGTAGTGACGAATTGTAACATGATTACACGCTCCTTATAGGTTATAATGACAATTAAATCGTACGGTGTAAATTTCTACTCATATTTGAAATTAAACGGTTTATGTTCTAAACGGTATTTATCCAAGTAACCTACTTGACTCGCTCCCAATTCCTTATTTTGCGATGTCGGAATTCTATATGAGTTACCGTAATGTAATCCCGGTCATTACATTACGCTATCTCACATTTCCATTCGACATAACTCCATAAGTTCAAGATGGCGTAATCAATTTAATTTAGTTAAATCTCGCGTCGCGTGTACGTATGTGATTCGTAGTATAACGTTTAGTTCAAGTCCATATCATATGGGTATAGTGTGTATATGTACGTAATGTAATGTGTAGCCCTACATGTCGTATTGTGAAGCAAATAGTGCATGTATGGTGTATAAATGTCATCCAAGACACACGGCTATAGACTAGACTTCACTAATGCGCCCTACAGTTAGACACACTAATGTATCCTAGTTCCCTATAGCCAAAGCTCTGATACCATTTTTAACACCCCGTCAAAAATCCCTTTAACGAAATGTTAACTCTGGTCCCAGTGCTTGGTTTGACTTCTACGTAACAGCAATATTCTACAGTGGAAGCAATTAATACCTGAGAATAAAACACGCAAAACGGATCAACAACAATGTTGAGTGAATCTACAGGTTTTAGGTAAACAATACAGTATGTTTAAGAAATACATTTCGAAAACGGTTATTAGTGGAAGACCACCAAGGTTCAATGTTAAAATTTAGACAACTCCGTGTCCCATTTCAAAAGTTTGTTGACACTAACATGTCAAGTTTCAATCATTTGTAGACAATACCATGTCAAGTTTCAAATATTCGTAGACAATACCATGTCAAGTTTTATCTCATTTGTTCGTAAACCACAGTTTTAAATAATGTTGTATAGTATCTGAAAAACAGTTAGCAGAAATATAGTTTAGTTTCCTTGACCACGAGATTTTACAAGTACAACTCCAAGTTGTGAAACGTTTACATAATCTATGAGCACCTGAATACTAGCAATTACCCAAGTATAGAATCCACTATACCTGCCTTTACCTCATAAAAATGTTATACACTTGTACGAATGTATTATGTTCAAAGTAAATGCACCACAGTTTTTATAGCGGGTGAGGTTGTCAAACTAACAGATCCGTCCATCTAAATTGTGCCTACATCGATGGTATTTAAAGTATTCAAGCTAGAGGCTTTGTGTACAAACTCAATATGCAGATATAGTACTCGTGTCAATACAAAAAGCATTTGATAATGTAAGTATAACAGCGTGTATTCTCATCACTGAAAACATGTAAAAAGCGTAGACTCACCTTTGAATAAAGCTCGGATTGAAAAGTGGACAATTTACTTGTACGGTTTATAGCCGAGTAATGCAACCTAAGTATATGTATTTAGGTTGGTCAATAAATATGTTTTAAACAAGTGTGGTTTCATAGTATAAGTTGTCTTATTGCTCGAATCGACGCGTTTCAAAGTAGAAGTCAACATACAGTCAACTGATTCATGCAAGTCAAACAAAGTCCACCGAAGTCAAACCGAAAGTCAAACTTGGTCAAAGTAGTCAACTAAAGTCAAAATCAGTAGGTTCATGTCAAATGTTGGTCAACATATCAAACCTAAGTCAAACAACACGTTTTAGATCATAATTGGTCAATTTCACAATTTCAGTTTATCGTTGTGCTCAAAGTTCATGTACATGTAGCAAACTTAGCATATTATCTTATAGTAAAAAATTCAAGTAAACATGGCAAACTACAGATCATAAGTATACTCAAAATAGATTCCAAAAAGTCTGGCCAGGGTCTCATACGATAATTAAAAGTCAGGAATCAGAAGGGGTACATGTAACGACCCTGGTTTTTCCAACGTTATTTATTAATAATTATTATTATTAATACGCTTGATTAAACGAATGTATGTTATTACATTTACATGTTGCTTTGATTGCCCGTACTTGAACTTTAAATGCCCGAAACGTCTTTGTGACACCCGGAACTTGCACGAATAATATTTTAAGATATTATTTACATTCATGATTAATTTTATTAATCATTTTAATTAACTAAAGCTATTAGTTAGTTACTTGGGGTTAAGTTGGACTTATTTGGATTATTTGCAACTTGGGCTTTAATTAGTGTAATGGACTCTTGAATAAGACTCACAAGCCCACCCTACTTCTTTTAATGGACATTAAGCCCACTCTTGCATACTTGTAAGTATCATTTAAACATAAACTAACTAGTTACTTGCTTAAGGAATCTAGTTGCCTTATAATCCCCATGAGACTAACCCTTTTATCCATCTTTTGTAAGCTTTAACACCAAGTAACCACAAAACAAACCCATTCCCCCTTGCTTATGCTGCTGGCCGATTTGTTTGAGGCCTTTAGAGAGGTCATTTGCTTTCATTTATTCATTACTTCATTCCTTGTATCTCTCATTCAAACATACACACACTTTACTTGCAATTTTCTTCTCTCTTTTTCTCTCAAGTTCTTCTTTCTTTCTTGTAAGTAACAACTTCTTTTCTTCTTTTCTTTGTTGATAAAAACTGATTTCTACATGAACATAATCATCATCAATCTTTGTTGTTAAAACTTTTGTTACTTGTTCTTGTTTAAAGTTAATTACTTGTAGGTTACTAAGTTGTTTACTTACTTACTTTCATGTTACAAGATCAAACTTCTTAGTTTGATTCTTCATTTATATCTTGTATTTAACAAGAACATCAAGAACATAATCTCTCTAGTTATGTTCTACATATTTTGTTTCAAAGAATTAAAGTTCATAGTTGTATAAACTCTTTACTTGTAGTTCTTGAAGTAACTTTGAAGTTACTTCACTTAAAGATCAACTTGGGTTGAATCTTTAAAAGTAAGAGCAACTATGAATCATCTTCTTGTTTAGTTAGCTTTCTACTTTATTTATTTCAAGAATTTAAAGTTTATAATCTTTATAATTGTTACTTGTGTTCTTGTTTGTTGTATGTTACTAGAATACCACCTTCATGGTTGGTTTAGGCTTATCATTCATTTTCTTTATTTCTTATTGTTAGTTGCTTACTACACATTTGAACAAGGACATGAAACCAACAAGAGCTTACACTTTGGTGCAAGTATCATGGATCCAACACTTGGTTGTGATCTTTCTTAGTGTTCATGAACTTGTTCATAAACTTACATGTAACCTTGGTTCATCAAACACTTACAACACTTGCACTTGAGTTATGATGGACAAACCTTGGTCAAAATGATGTTAACACATCAACGAGTTATACACTTGAAGCTATACGCATCAAGGATGAGAACCGTGATGAACATCAAGCACCGAGACAACCGGAACTCTCCAAAACCCACTGTTCTGTCCAAAACCTACTGACCTGATGCTTCTGGAACAGACCAGTAGACCTGGGCTGTTCTAACCTTGATTTTTAGATAGAACTTTTCGAGTAGATAACTTTTCATATAGGACTCGTCTTAATCCGAGTTACGGTTTAGGATTTATGGCCCTCCGATCGTTACCATGTCCTTTAACGTTGTGCAGAAATTTCTGACCTACTCGCACTTAGACCGTCACCACGGTCAAACCAAGACGAGTTTGCTTCTGTAAATTTTACCACACTTAAGGGACTCATAGACGGAGCCATGACCACTGGTCTCACCTTAATTCAGTAAGGGTAGAGGCCGTGGTGACTGACCGAAGTCAGCCTTTGTTTTAAACGACTTTCATAAACGAGTCTTACTTGTTACCTTTTGTTTAATGATGATTGATGATGACCCTTATGACCTTAATTACGTACTTGTAAACCTTTTGAGACGACTTATTGACTTAGTGCTATTTGACTTAGGTTGAGGACGTTTGGACCGTTACTTGCACACCACTTTCCGACTACTACCTTACCATTACTACTAATCATTGTGAGTTATAGCATTCCCTTTTTACTTTAACTTATTTTGGGAACTGAGAATACATGCGGATTTTATGTTTTACATACTAGGCACGAGTACTTAAACTTTATATATGTGTGGGTTATACAACGGCAGAAACATTCCCTTTAGCTCGGTAACGTTTAATCATTGGTTTTTGAACCGGTGAACGCGAATCTTAGATATGGATCCATAGGGTTTGACATCCCCACTCGGGCTAGTAGCGCTAGCATTTAACGAGTGTTTAATACTTCGAGGTTATACGCACTTGCCAAGTGCACTTTAAGGGGGTACATTAAACGTTAAGTTAGTTACCGGGTGCCCACGGTTAAACATATACTTTTACATACTTTTGAATCGCTCGTTGTAGCACTGAAATCTCGTGGCCTACTTACATTACTGTTATACTTAAACTATAGCTCACCAACCTTTGTGTTGACCTTTTTAAGCATGTATTTTCTCAGGTGCTTGAAGTCGCTTCCGCTATCTTACTAGTCGTGCTGTAGAACCCGCTGCCTAGAGTTGTTATCGCATGACTACTTATGTTGCATTCAAACTTTTTGCTTACGAATTTATGTTATGTAACGACCATTATGGTCACGTACACTTATTTAATGCTTCTACTTAGTGAAGCATACTTTGATTTGTAAAACAATTGACGTATGTTATGACGTCACTTTTATTTATGAATGTAAACTCTATTTTGAAAACGCATATAGTACTTAACCTTGTAATGATCCTGTTGTTGATGGTCCGTACATGATGATTTAGTACGGGGCGTCACATTTGGTATCAGAGCATTGGTTGTAGGGAATTAGGATGCATTAGTGAGTCTAAGACCGACCCGAGTAGGATTCACTAATAGGGCTAATCTACAACTTGTTAGTTTACTTGTTTCCGCTGAACTTACTGCATGCTGCTGCTTACTGTTACTGCTATATGCCGTATGCTACTACGTGATTTCACTACTGCATGCTATTACTTGCTTTCGATTGCATGCTAGTTTCGTACGATTACTGATATTGCTATGCTACTTATTGTTATACATGATTTAAACTGTTGGCCTATTATTTGCTTGCTTTATGACATACTGACATGGAAAATTCATTTTTCCTTGTTCAGATGTCGGACGTTCCACCTACTGACATCCCGAGCGGCTCAGGCCCCGTTGTTCCACCCACTGCTGCACCTGTTGCTGCTGCTGCTGCTGCTGCCGACATTCCGGCCCCGACACCCACTGGCGACCCCGGCGCCTCTAGTTCTGGAGCTAGCTCTAGTGTGCATATCCCGGCGTCTTCTTCCAGACCCCTGAGGCAACTGGCTCGCATTGGTGGCATGGAGATCCCCGCAGAGTTCGGGGAAGGACCCTTCCGTAATCACTGGCGCACACCTTGCCGACGCACTGCCGACGGCCGCTTAGCCGTGATTACGCCAGGCCGACACCGACAGATGTTGGCCGCTTTCGGATACGTTGAGCCACCCGCACCACCACCGCATGATTCAGACGACGGTTCTTCCACCGATGCTTCTTCAGACGACACCTCATCTGACGACTCCAGTGATGAGGAGGATCCCGCTGACCGACCGATTCAGGCACCTTCTACCCCGCCGAAGAAGCGGTATCGCTTCGCTGGCATAATTCCTGGTCGTACTGTCACTGACGCTTATGGTCGGCGTCGTAGGATCACTGCTCGTAAACGGCTGGTGCCGTACCCCGCCGACCCACTGATATTACCGTCTCCACCCAGAGCCGGACCATCCACTTCAGCACCACCGGCTCCACCTGCACCGCCAGCACCACCTGCCCCACCATCTTCCTCTAATGAGGAAATGAGGCGGGAGATTGAGATTCTCCAGACTCGAGTTACTGAGCTCGAGGAGCAGATGACTCATGTTTTGGACATCTTGTACCCACCATCGCCGTAGGACTTTGTACTAGATTCTGTATTGTAATCTCTTTTGTAATTTCATATTTCACTTATGTAATGTACGAACTTATTGTAATGTATGAACTTATTATCAGTAATGAATGGAATTTGTGTTGTTACTTTGTGCGCAAGTGTTCTATTTACATTATCATATCATGGTTTTGTGGTACTTATATATGCTTGCATTACTTAATCAACATGTGTTGTGCTGCTTTCATGTTGGTTGTTATATACTATATTATTATTATTTGCATAATGGATTTTGACTTGAGTCAAAATGTCTGTATAGAACATCATGGCCAACGGAAGAACCACACCTACCGCCGCCCAGATTGAGGACATGATTAACGAACGTGTCGCTGCTGCACTAGCTGAAAGACAACCCCAAGTTCCACCACCACCGCCTGTCAATCCACCTGTCGTCCGAGATGGGTGTACTTACAAGGAATTCCAAAACTGCAAGCCACACTACTTCAGTGGCACTGAGGGACCCGTCGGTCTCACCAGATGGTTCGAAAAGTTGGAATCGGTATTCAGGGTTAGCAATTGTTCTGAGGCTAACAAAACGAAATTTGCATCTTGCACGCTGTCTGATGGCGCGCTCACATGGTGGAATACCATGGCCCAAGCGAAAGGAATTGATGAGGCGTATGCTACGCCTTGGGAAGAATTTAAATGTGCTATGATCGAGGAATACTGTCCGAGAACCGAGATTCAAAAGATGGAAATCGAATTTATGCAATTGAAGACCGTAGGGAACGACCTTAACAGCTACAACCGTAGGTTTTTGGAATTGGCTCTTATGTGTCCAACCATGGTCACCCCCGAATTTAAGCGTTTGGAGAAATACTTCTCGGGACTTCCTAAGTCCATCAAGGGTAATGTTACCTCGTCCAAGCCACCAAGTGTTCCCGAAGCAATGCGCATGGCGCATACTCTCTTGAATCAAATCATCCTTGACGAGCCGGAAAAGGCTAAGTTCGAAACTGTTAGTGGTGAAAAGAGGAAATGGGACAACAACCACAATAACAACAGGGGTAGGAACTATGATCAAAACCCGGCAAAACGACATGAAGGGTTCAGGCAAAACAACAACATGCACAACAACACCAACCCCAACAACAACAACCGCACCAATCCGAACTACAAAGGAACCTTACCACAATGCAATAGGTGCTACAAGCACCACGCTGGGTATTGCAATGTTATCTGTGAGAAGTGCCAACGATCTGGACATGTTGGCAAGGATTGCAAGGTTACCACTTTGAATGTGAAGCCAAACCACAACAACAATGGGCCTAAGAAGTGTTATGAGTGTGGAAAGACGGGCCATTTCAGAAACGAGTGTCCTAACAAGCGTAAGGATGGCGGACCACCACGTGCTAGAGCCTTCAATGTTAATGCAAGGGACGCTCGCGACAACCCCGACTTGGTGACAGGTATATTCAAGATCAACAATCTTTTAGCTTCTGTCCTATTTGATACTGGTGCCGATAGGAGCTATGTGTGTAGACATTTTTGTGATAAGTTAGATTGGTCGTTAGTTCCTTTGAAGGAAAGTATGCTTGTCGAGGTCGCCAATGGAAAACTTGAAAAGGTTGACCATATTAGTCGTGGAGCTATTATCAACATAGCTGGTGCAGATTTCGAAATTGATTTGATACCTATCAAACTGGGAAGTTTTGACGCAATCGTCGGTATGGATTGGTTGAGCAAGATAAAGGCCGATGTTATCTGTGGAGATAAAGCACTTCGCATACCACAAGGAGATGGTGAACCACTGGTTATCTATGGAGAGAGATGTACCTCGAAGTTGAATCTCATTAGTTGCGTGAAAGCACAAAAGATTATGAAGAAGGGACGCTTTGCTGTCCTAGCACATGTGAAAGCGGTAGAAACTGAGGTGAAGAACGTGAACGATGTGCGTATTGTGAACGAGTTTTCCGATGTCTTTCCCGAAGAACTGCCTGGATTACCGCCACCGAGGGCAGTAGAGTTTCAGATTGACTTAGTGCCAGGAGCTGCACCTGTAGCTCGCGCACCTTATAGACTCGCACCTTCCAAGATGCAAGAATTACAGAGTCAACTACAAGAGCTATTAGATCGAGGGTTTATCCAACCAAGCTTCTCGCCTTGGGGCGCACCTGTGTTGTTTGTAAAGAAGAAGGATGGATCCTTCCGTATGTGTATCGACTACCGTGAACTCAACAAATTGACTATCAAGAATCGATATCCTCTTCCACGAATTGATGATCTTTTTGATCAACTACAAGGATCGAGCGTTTATTCAAAGATCGATTTGCGATCCGGATATCACCAGCTGAGGGTGAAGGAAAGTGACGTGATGAAAACTGCATTCAGGACCCGTTATGGTCATTACGAGTTCCTCGTAATGCCATTCGGTTTGACAAATGCACCTGCCGTGTTCATGGATCTCATGAATCGTGTCTGCAAGCCTTACTTGGATAAGTTTGTTATCGTCTTCATAGATGATATCCTCATCTACTCTAAGAGCGAAGAAGAACATGAGCAACACCTTCGGCTTGTGCTTGAACTCTTAAGACAAGAGCAACTTTACGCCAAATTCTCCAAGTGCGAATTTTGGTTGAAGGAAGTACAGTTTTTGGGTCATGTTGTGAGCGACCAGGGTATCAAAGTTGATCCCGCCAAGATTGAAGCCATCAGCAAGTGGGAGACCCCCACTACTCCAACGCATATTCGCCAATTTCTAGGTCTCGCCGGTTATTATCGAAGGTTTATCGAAGGATTTTCTCTGATTGCGCGTCCTTTGACCGCACTGACTCACAAGGGCAAGAAGTTCATTTGGGAACCCACACACGAATCAGCATTCCAAACTTTGAAGAAGAAGTTAACCTCCGCACCTATCCTATCACTTCCTGAAGGCAGTGACGACTTTGTTGTTTATTGCGATGCATCGAAGAGTGGTTTTGGTTGTGTACTGATGCAACGATCAAAGGTTATTGCCTATGCCTCCCGCCAATTGAAGATTCACGAGCGGAACTACACTACACATGATCTTGAACTTGGAGCCGTTGTCTTTGCACTCAAATTGTGGAGACATTATCTGTATGGAACTAAGAGCACTATCTTCACCGACCACAAGAGTCTCCAGCACATCTTTGATCAGAAGCAACTAAATATGAGACAGCGTCGATGGATTGAGACGCTCAACGACTACGATTGTGAACTCCGTTATCACCCTGGCAAGGCCAATGTTGTAGCTGACGCTTTAAGCCGAAAGGAGAGGACGGCACCTCTCCGTGTTAGGGCTCTGAACATCACCATCCATTCGAACCTCAACAACCAGATCAGAGTAGCCCAAGTTGAGGCTCTCAAGGAGGAGAACATATCCCACGAGCATTTGAACATACTTGTCTCTCGATTCGAGGTTAGAGAGTCTGGACTTCGATGTTATGCCGGAAGAATTTGGGTACCTTACTATGGAGATCTACGAAGCCTGATACTTGATGAAGCACACAAATCGAGATATTCGATTCACCCCGGTGCGGGTAAGATGTACCACGACCTTAAAGAACAATATTGGTGGCCGAATCTTAAGAAGGACGTTGCGACTTATGTTGGTAAGTGTTTGACTTGCTCGAAGGTTAAAGCCGAGCATCAGAGACCTTCTGGGTTACTTCAACAGCCGGAAATCCCACAATGGAAGTGGGAAAGGATCACAATGGATTTCATTACTAAGCTGCCGAAAACGGTGGGCGGATGCGATACTATTTGGGTTATTGTTGACCGTCTCACCAAATCTGCACACTTCCTAGCGATGAAGGAAACTGATACAATGGAAAGACTTGCTCGGCTGTACATCAAAGAGGTTGTATCTCATCATGGTGTACCTTTATCAATCATCTCCGATCGCGATCCCCGTTTTGCTTCCAGATTTTGGCGTTCTTTGCAAGAAGCCATGGGAACTCGTCTTGACATGAGTACTGCTTATCATCCTCAGACTGACAGGCAAAGTGAACGAACGATTCAGACCTTGGAGGACATGCTGCGTGCATGTGTCATTGATTTTGGAAAGGCCTGGGAAAGGCATTTGCCACTCGCCGAATTCTCGTACAACAACAGTTATCACTCAAGCATTAATGCTGCACCTTTTGAAGCATTGTATGGTCGTAAGTGCCGATCTCCTATTTGTTGGGCCGAAGTAGGCGAAAAGCAAATCACCGGACCCGAGGTAGTTCACGAAACCACGGAGAAGATTGCTCAGATTCAAGCTAGACTTAAGACTGCCCGTGATCGCCAAAAGAGCTATGCCGATCTTAAACGGAAGGACTTTGAATTTAATGTTGGTGATCGTGTAATGTTGAAGGTTGCACCTTGGAAAGGTGTGATCCGTTTTGGAAAACGTGGAAAGTTGAACCCACGATACATTGGTCCATTCGAGATCTTGGAACGTGTTGGACCAGTTGCTTACCGTTTGGATCTACCAGCACAATTGAGCTCAGTTCATCCTACCTTCCATGTGTCAAACTTGAAGAAGTGTCTTGCTGCACCCGAACTCATCATACCTTTGGAAGAACTTACTATTGATGACAAACTCCACTTTGTGGAGGAACCTGTTGAGATTATGGATCGTGAGATCAAAACTTTGAAACGCAACAAGATTCCGATTGTACGAGTACGATGGAATGCCAAACGAGGACCTGAGTTTACTTGGGAACGAGAGGATCAAATGATGCGGAAATATCCTCATCTTTTCCCGACTCCTTCATCTACTTCAGCTTAAATTTCGGGACGAAATTTTCTTTAACAGGTGGGTAATGTAACGACCCTGGTTTTTCCAACGTTATTTATTAATAATTATTATTATTAATACGCTTGATTAAACGAATGTATGTTATTACATTTACATGTTGCTTTGATTGCCCGTACTTGAACTTTAAATGCCCGAAACGTCTTTGTGACACCCGGAACTTGCACGAATAATATTTTAAGATATTATTTACATTCATGATTAATTTTATTAATCATTTTAATTAACTAAAGCTATTAGTTAGTTACTTGGGCTTAAGTTGGACTTATTTGGATTATTTGCAACTTGGGCTTTAATTAGTGTAATGGACTCTTGAATAAGACTCACAAGCCCACCCTACTTCTTTTAATGGACATTAAGCCCACTCTTGCATACTTGTAAGTATCATTTAAACATAAACTAACTAGTTACTTGCTTAAGGAATCTAGTTGCCTTATAATCCCCATGAGACTAACCCTTTTATCCATCTTTTGTAAGCTTTAACACCAAGTAACCACAAAACAAACCCATTCCCCCTTGCTTATGCTGCTGGCCGATTTGTTTGAGGCCTTTAGAGAGGTCATTTGCTTTCATTTATTCATTACTTCATTCCTTGTATCTCTCATTCAAACACACACACACTTTACTTGCAATTTTCTTCTCTCTTTTTCTCTCAAGTTCTTCTTTCTTTCTTGTAAGTAACAACTTCTTTTCTTCTTTTCTTTGTTGATAAAAACTGATTTCTACATGAACATAATCATCATCAATCTTTGTTGTTAAAACTTTTGTTACTTGTTCTTGTTTAAAGTTAATTACTTGTAGGTTACTAAGTTGTTTACTTACTTACTTTCATGTTACAAGATCAAACTTCTTAGTTTGATTCTTCATTTATATCTTGTATTTAACAAGAACATCAAGAACATAATCTCTCTAGTTATGTTCTACATATTTTGTTTCAAAGAATTAAAGTTCATAGTTGTATAAACTCTTTACTTGTAGTTCTTGAAGTAACTTTGAAGTTACTTCACTTAAAGATCAACTTGGGTTGAATCTTTAAAAGTAAGAGCAACTATGAATCATCTTCTTGTTTAGTTAGCTTTCTACTTTATTTATTTCAAGAATTTAAAGTTTATAATCTTTATAATTGTTACTTGTGTTCTTGTTTGTTGTATGTTACTAGAATACCACCTTCATGGTTGGTTTAGGCTTATCATTCATTTTCTTTATTTCTTATTGTTAGTTGCTTACTACACATTTGAACAAGGACATGAAACCAACAAGAGCTTACACTTTGGTGCAAGTATCATGGATCCAACACTTGGTTGTGATCTTTCTTAGTGTTCATGAACTTGTTCATAAACTTACATGTAACCTTGGTTCATCAAACACTTACAACACTTGCACTTGAGTTATGATGGACAAACCTTGGTCAAAATGATGTTAACACATCAACGAGTTGTACACTTGAAGCTATACGCATCAAGGATGAGAACCGTGATGAACATCAAGCACCGAGACAACCGGAACTCTCCAAAACCCACTGTTCTGTCCAAAACCTACTGACCTGATGCTTCTGGAACAGACCAGTAGACCTGGGCTGTTCTAACCTTGATTTTTAGATAGAACTTTTCGAGTAGATAACTTTTCATATAGGACTCGTCTTAATCCGAGTTACGGTTTAGGATTTATGGCCCTCCGATCGTTACCATGTCCTTTAACGTTGTGCAGAAATTTCTGACCTACTCGCACTTAGACCGTCACCACGGTCAAACCAAGACGAGTTTGCTTCTGTAAATTTTACCACACTTAAGGGACTCATAGACGGAGCCATGACCACTGGTCTCACCTTAATTCAGTAAGGGTAGAGGCCGTGGTGACTGACCGAAGTCAGCCTTTGTTTTAAACGACTTTCATAAACGAGTCTTACTTGTTACCTTTTGTTTAATGATGATTGATGATGACCCTTATGACCTTAATTACGTACTTGTAAACCTTTTGAGACGACTTATTGACTTAGTGCTATTTGACTTAGGTTGAGGACGTTTGGACCGTTACTTGCACACCACTTTCCGACTACTACCTTACCATTACTACTAATCATTGTGAGTTATAGCATTCCCTTTTTACTTTAACTTATTTTGGGAACTGAGAATACATGCGGATTTTATGTTTTACATACTAGGCACGAGTACTTAAACTTTATATATGTGTGGGTTATACAACGGCAGAAACATTCCCTTTAGCTCGGTAACGTTTAATCATTGGTTTTTGAACCGGTGAACGCGAATCTTAGATATGGATCCATAGGGTTTGACATCCCCACTCGGGCTAGTAGCGCTAGCATTTAACGAGTGTTTAATACTTCGAGGTTATACGCACTTGCCAAGTGCACTTTAAGGGGGTACATTAAACGTTAAGTTAGTTACCGGGTGCCCACGGTTAAACATATACTTTTACATACTTTTGAATCGCTCGTTGTAGCACTGAAATCTCGTGGCCTACTTACATTACTGTTATACTTAAACTATAGCTCACCAACCTTTGTGTTGACCTTTTTAAGCATGTATTTTCTCAGGTGCTTGAAGTCGCTTCCGCTATCTTACTAGTCGTGCTGTAGAACCCGCTGCCTAGAGTTGTTATCGCATGACTACTTATGTTGCATTCAAACTTTTTGCTTACGAATTTATGTTATGTAACGACCATTATGGTCACGTACACTTATTTAATGCTTCTACTTAGTGAAGCATACTTTGATTTGTAAAACAATTGACGTATGTTATGACGTCACTTTTATTTATGAATGTAAACTCTATTTTGAAAACGCATATAGTACTTAACCTTGTAATGATCCTGTTGTTGATGGTCCGTACATGATGATTTAGTACGGGGCGTCACAGTACATTTGGGGTTCACCAAGTCAGTTTCTGACCGCGCACTGATTTGGTTTTAGCTATAACTGGAGTTAGGAACATGAAATCGATACAAGACCAGTGGCCATAGTTCAAAAACAAGTTAAACTAACACATATAAAAAATCGAGCAATTTTGGTTTAGCCAATTTGTACAGTTTATTCATGCAAATTGAACATTCAGTTTTTTAGCTCAAATCAGAATTTACATAAAGTATGGCCCTATTGTGCCCAATGCATAAGGTTTCAGAGATTGAAATAAACTAACAATAAGTCACATATCATGTTAAAATTCATATTCCAGAAGCTTACATGCTCATTCAATAAACACAATCCACAGAGTATAAAACAGAGAGCAATTTACAGATTCGATTCTAGTTTCACTAGTCACATTCGCACGAGATTAGCCGAAGATCTAGATACAATTAGCCAATGATATCTACATGAAAGATGAATTACTTTTTGTGTAGATTTCAAATATGTAAAGCTTTAATCACAAAAGCTAACAAATTTTATCATACATGGTCATTTTCATGCAAGTGCTGTATAAAACTACTTTTACACTAATTCAAGCATATATCGGGTTTTACATAAGCAAACGACATGATATCCTAGTGTAAACTGAGTGTTTTTAAATTACCTATCCAATGGTATAAATTTCACAATCCAATTCGTGGTCTATCAACCCATATTTCTGATCAATCACAAAAACACAACGTTAATTTCAATTGGCCATAACTTGATCATCCGGAAATGAAATCAAGCGAATCTAAAGCCTAAAATCAATATTTTTTCGCAAGGAATCTAATTATAATATAATATCATACAATTGAAAAATTAAAATTACTGTACACATCAAATACAAATTCGGTTTTCGCATAAAACAATCAAGACGAGCAATTTATCGCATCTAGTATTCATCAAACATCAAGACTTGAGCAATAGACAACCTAATCCATGAAACCTTAATAACAATCTGATTTTAGAGATTAGAGTTTATGTGTTTATACCTTTGATCACAAAATCGTTTATACAAACGCGTAGAGAACGATGCAAGCAATAATATTGATCAAAGAAGCAAAAACAAGAGATCAAAACTTGATGGAGAATTGTAGGGATGAGGGTATGGTATTATTTGGTGTGTATAGGGCTCCAATCATGGAGCAAGAATGATAGAAAAAAGAATGGGATATGTTCTCTTGTTACTTAGAAATTAAGAGAATATAGTTAGTGCCCTAAACAACCAAAAGTCAACAAACATGGGCCTAAACTAATAGTCAACATGCATTGGCTACTCATGGGATCAAGGATGATGAGGTATGAGGTCATGGCCATGTGGCCTCGGGCTCGGGTCTCGGGCTCATTTTGTGTAAAAGCTCGTTCGCGCGTGGTTCGTTTCGAGTGCCATTAACCGTACCGAATCTCCGGAACGTTAACTAGTCGTTGAAACAAAATCACCGTGTTTAATTCATTAAGTAAATAATAAATTAAATTTCTTTCATAAGTTCAATAATTATTAAGAATAATTATTCTATCATTTTTCTGAGTTCCGTTAACTGAAAAGTTTTCTAGGCGATTAACTTTAATCGTATCGTTTCTAGTTTAATTCGTCAACCGAATTAAGTTCACTAATTAATATAACATATTAATTCAAGTAATCCACTAAGGATCAAGTATGCATTTAATCACTTTAAATACGAAAAAGTTTCACGTAGCCACTGTTAACTATTCTGGAAAAAAAAAAATTTGGCGTATGAAAATTGTATGATTTAACTAACGATCGTCAAGTATTTAACGGAAGTTTTAACGGAAAAACTCGGGTTGTTACAGGAGCTGAAGCATGAGTTAATATAATATAATGACACTTGATCAACGTGATTATATTACAGTAAGTCATGCCGAGTTTCTAAATAGAACGTGATGATTCACAGATCATAACATCATCATGTGCCATGTTATACGACTCTTGTATTTTATTTAACCTCTAAAATATCAAGAAAATATTTCTTGATGATTCGGCCTTTTCCAAGGTATTCTGGTAATTTGACAAGTCAAGATCGTGCCATCACAATTTCTTTCCTAGAACATTAACAATGTTCATTCCGAAATTCATATCTGCGAATTCTGGACCATTACAAGCGGTGCTTAATCGCAAGAAGAAGAAACAAAAGGACAAAACTCCGAAATAGAAATTGGGGTATAAATTGCAGCAAATAAAAGAGAGCATTAACTGTGGATGACAATGATTATAGAATACAGAAGCAGAGACTTTGAAATATAAGGAAAGATATAAAGCCCAACGATAAACCAGAAATTATAAACCATATATATCGATGCATATAGCAATATAAAGACACGGGAGAACTAGAAACACTATAAACCCAAGAGTATAGTAGAAGTAAATAGATTCTTCCGGCGGTAGATGAAAAAGAAGAATGACCGATATAAAAGTTAGAAGTATATCGAGAATCAGAACTGGATGGAGCATATTGATGAATACTTTAAAATATGAGTTGAGGGGGAAAGAATAGAAGGTGATGAAACATGACTAGGAACTTAGAAATCAACAGATTTAACTCACACAATGACGGAATAAGTGAATCAAACCCTCTAGTGAATAGGTTAAACTTTTTGGGATTAATTTAGTCAAACCACAACTAAATCAAGTATGATTAGATCAACACCTAGAGCTATTATTCACCACCTAGGTGATTTGGACTGAGAGAGAATTGGAGGAGCTCACCAGATCTGAGTGTGTGTAACAAATGAGAGGCTTAACCTAAAATGAAGAACATAAGACTTTATATACCCCTGCTGTTGACTCACCCGTACGATTCATCCATCACACGTACGAGTTGGTTTCATCGTGACTTAGCTCAGCATGTCTTCTCACTCGTGTCTTCTCATTTAGGTTGTAATTGTGACTTAGCTCAGCATCAACCTTGCGTATGAGCCTGTCAGCCGTACTAGTGAGGCTTCACTCGTACGTATGACTAAGTCTAACATAGTCAAACATCCAAATCTCGTTCCTGCAGTTCCTGTAACCACATACAAACACGGATAGGATAATAAAAAGCAATCATGGTGGCCTGTAAACTGTTGTACCTGCAATGGACGTGGGTAGATGTCTAGGGACTTGCATAAAATTCATCAACAGAAGGTGTGAATTGTAAGGAAATGAAGGAGGTGAATTTATAAGAAAATCTCCTACAGAACAATTAAAATGGACGATCGCATTTAAAGCGGATCCTAATTCCCTTGGTTACCGGAGAATCAAATCTTATTATGAAGATTTTCTTCAAATCCCTTGAAATATAGAAATCAATCATATCTACGTCAAATGATAAGATGAATCTACACTTACTCATTTCACTCTTCTATGTTAGCTTCATTCGTACTCTTCATATAAATGGATTGTTTATCCAAATTATTCGCTTATGATAAAACTATAATTTTCAGCCAGTATGCATCATGAAAACATACTTATTATCATTCACGACCTTTCCACTCAAATTTCGGGATGAAATTTCTTTAACGGGCAGGTACTGTGACAACCCGGAAATTTCCGATCAAATTTAAACTTTAATCTTTATATATTCCCGACACGATAAGCAAAGTTTGTAAGTTGAATCTCAAGAATTTTAAACTGTGTTCATACATTCATTTAACCTCGACTAAATTCCAAAGATTCACGAACCACTATAGGAACGGATATGATTATATATGTATATATTATAACTTTAAAACGTTAGCAAGTATTAAACGTATAATACTTTACATGAACGTATTTGTTTCAATATGTTTATCGATAGAATTAGAAGATTATATCAAACGATTAATTTATCTGGTACGGTGTATGATTAAGAGTCTCTGTTAAGAGGTCCACTTTTGATTTAGCAAACCTTTCCTTTTTAACGGTATTCGGAAAAATTGGTAAAGTGATTTATTAGAAAGAACAAAAGTGTCAATTAACGGGAACTAGACAAGGGTTAGTGGAGATTCCCGTCTGATTTTCAATTTATGCTTTACAATAATTGTCTTGTGACTTTTAATAAGATAAAACCATCTGTCATGTTAAGATGATTTTATACATACATTTATCCATTTAATCTAATCCAACAACCCATGAATAAACTGTAAGTTAATAACTTGAAACCTGTTATGATTTATTTATTATTTTACTCTCTTAAGTAAAAACGTTTTTTTCGACATAATAGAACTAGTTTATTAATATATATGTTTAAATAACGTAGGTTGGAATATTATTTGTTAGATATATGAATAACTTGCAACGTACATTAAAACGTGTTCATTAAATATATATATATATATATATATATATATATATATATATATATTTTTAAATTAGTTTAGTACACGAAAGTAACATTCGCTTAGTGATGCGATTGATATTTAAAAAGTGATAATGCTAAAAACGAACATATATTTCATAGCATTATCCCTCAAGAAAGACAAGCTTTTAGTTTCAAGTGTTCTATTTACAAGTGATATTTGTTTAAATAATAAAAGGTGAAGACAAAAGACAGATTCGACGAATTGAAGACGCAAACGACCAAAAAGCTCAAAAGTACAAAGTACAATCAAAGTGGTTCAAATTATTGATGAGAAACGTCTCAAAATTACAAGAGTACAAGACGCGAAACGCAAAGTACAAGATATTAAATTATACGCAAGGACGTTCGAAAATCCGGAACCGGGACCAAAGTCAACTCTCAACGCTCGACGCAACGGACTAAAAATTATAAGTCAACTATGCACACGAATATAATATAATATTTAAATAATTTTATAAATTATTTATATATTATATTGTTATTATAAACCATCGGCAAAACAAGAAAATAAACTTATGTGAGCTGTTACCTACCTCCATGTGATCGCATGGCCTGGAGGCACAAAAGCCATGCGATCGCATGGCACACTTTTTCAGCTCAGACCCTATAAATTTCGCAGTTTGGTGATCCATATATCCATCTTTTTCCTTCTTCTTACTCATACGTGTGTATATATATATATATATATATATATATATATATATATATATATATTATAATTTTAATTTTAATTTTAATTTTAATAATAATAAGGGTATGTTAGCGAATGTTGTAAGGGTATAAGTCAAAATTCTGTCCGTGTAACGCTACACTATTTTTAATCATTGTAAGTTATGTTCAACCCTTTTAATTTAATGTCTCGTAGCTAAGTTATTATTATGCTTATTTAATGCCGAAGTAATCATGATGTTGGGCTAAAATATTAAAATTGGGTAATTGAGCTTTGTACCATAATGGGGGTTTGGACAAAAGAACGACACTTGTGGAAATTAGACTATGGGCTATTAATGGGCTTTATATTTGTTTAACTAAATGATAGTTTGTTAATTTAATATAAAGATTTACAATTGGACGTACCTATAAATAACCACATACACTCGATCGGACACGATGGGCGGGATATTTATATGTACGAATAATCGTTCATTTAACCGGACACGGGAATGGATTAATAGTTAATAGACTTATTAAAACAGGGGTGAATTATGTACAAGGACACTTGGCGTAATTGTTAACAAAGTATTAAAACCTTGGGTTACACGCAGTCGATATCCTGGTGTAATTATTAAACAAAGTATTAAGACCTTGTTACAGTTTAAGTCCTCAATTAGTTGGAATATTTGACTTCGGATATAAGGATAATTTGACGAGGACACTCGCACTTTATATTTATGACTGATGGACTGTTATGGACAAAAACCAGACGGACATATTGAATAATCCAGGACAAAGGACAATTAACCCATGGGAATAAACTAAAATCAACACGTCAAACATCATGATTACGGAAGTTTAAATAAGCATAATTCCTTTATTTTCATATTTAATTGCACTTCTAATTATCGCATTTTTATTTATTGTCATTGTATTTAATTGCACTTTTAATTATCGTACTTCTTAATTATCGTACTTTTATTTATCGCAATTTCATTATCGTTATTTACTTTACGCTTTAAATTAAGTTATATTTATTTTTAATATTTTACATTAGGTTTTAACTGCGACTAAAGTTTTAAAAATCGATAAACCGGTCATTAAACGGTAAAAACCCCCTTTTTATAATAATAATATTACTTATATATTTTTGTATTTTTACAAATATAGTTTTTAAAAATATAGCGTTAAGCTTGTTTAAAAGATCCCTGTGGAACGAACCGGACTTACTAAAAACTACACTACTGTACGTTTAGGTACACTGCCTATAAGTGTTGTAGCAAGGTTTAGGTATATCCATTCTATAAATAAATAAATATCTTGTGTAAAATTGTATCGTATTTAATAGTATTTCCTTGTAAAAATTATAACTATTTTATACACCACCTCGCACACATCAAAAAGTTAATACAAAAACGAATTATATTTAATTAAGTTCTTAAATGAAAACGTTACGAGTTATAAAATTTTTCTGAACGATTTTTAAAACGAACTTTGAAAATAATTGGTTTTGAAAGACTAAATATTGTATCATTAGATAAATATTTCAAACATATATTATGTACAAATTTACAATTCTAAATAAATATATATATATATTTTAATTTAGTCATTAAACGTTCTGATTTAAAATAATATATTTTGACGAACAACGAGCCACTGATTTATAGAAGCAAATGACCACAACACTCAATTATATAAGTTACATTTTTTATAAGGTAATTTATTGATGAGAAAGTCAAATTATTGTTAAACGTACACATCGCGTAATGTAAAAGGCTAGTTTTCTAAACGTACGAAAGTGCGTTCGAAAAACTGAAAGTGGTACATGAGTCGAATGACAACGTACGAGTCATTTGAATAAAAATTACATTTTTACTACGCACGTAAATATAATATAATATATAATTAATTGTATAGATTAAATAATAATTTATATATAATAATATTTAATAAGTGTTGGTAGTTTTATATAACGAATGTGGCCATGATATTTTAACCATGCACTCGCATGGAATTACCTCACAAACCCCATGCAATCGCATGGGGGGTAGGTGAGGGTCAGGTTGTTTAAAATCACGATTTTGGTTCCAGTTTATTTTTTTCATTCATCCATATTCTCGTACTCTCTCTATATTATATATTTATATTTATATTATAATTATTATTAATATTAAGATTATTAATATTAATCTTATTATTATTAGTATTAGTAGTGTTAGGAGTGATATTATTAAGTATTATACATAAAATATTACGACGAGGTCATGAGCGAGCTATTTCGAAACGGGTTTTATGAGTAGGATAGGGCTAAGGAAATTATGAGTTATAGCTATAGAGGTGATGGGTATGGTTCATGGGTATACTCGTGAGGTCAATTTAGTGTTTATCATCTCCGTTGCGTTTATGTACCTTTCCTGCAATATTGAAACTCAATATTGATACGTGAGTACTCGTAATTTAATTTTTACATACTAATAGTGTATCCCTGACTAGTGCTCGAGAATATAGGATTATGCATGCTTGTACTTTTAATATTGCCATTCGATAGGATATGTTGAATTCTGAATTAGTTACGTATGCGGTTGAGATAAGGTATAAGATATGCATGTCGTTGGAAAGCTAGCGAAAAATTAAGAATTTTTCATTTAGATATCGAACAGTTTCGATGAACGGATTTGAAGTTATAGTCAATCGAATCTTTGTATTATTATTAAAAATGATTATTACTATCGTCGTTATAACTTTTATCTAATTATTATTATTATTATTATTATTATTATTATTATTATTATTATTATTATTATTATTATTATTATTATTATTATTATTATTATTTTTATCAATAAAAAGTGTTAACATTAAAAATTGTTATTTTTATTATTATTACTATCGTATTTATCATTAAAATTATAATTAGTATTATTATTATTATTATTATCATTAAAATGAACACGTTATAAAAGACAATTAAAAGCTATTAAACAAAACGATTAAGAAATAATGAGCATGAGTATCATGACGAAATTAAAATATTGTAAGATATTGATTTAGATAAAACTATCGTTCTTAGTATTTTTATCATTACTATTATTAAATGTATCGTTAGTGTTGAAACTATCATTTTAATAAAAATTATCATTTTAACGAAATGTCATTGTTATTATAAAATATCATTATTATTATCATTTTAAATAGAATTACTATTTTAAAAATAACATTAAAAAGCATCGTAAATATTAAGGTTATCATAATTAGAATTATCGTTTATTCATAATGTCATCTTAGTAATTATAATTATTGATATTTTTATAATAATTATTATCATTACAATATAATACAACTTTTACTTACTATTATTATAGATATTATTTTATCAAATAAATATGTGATACAAACATATTTTACTACGAGTAATAAATTACTTTAATAATATCTATCATATTATCTTTATGATATTAAATGAACTCTATAAATTTTATTACTTAATATATTTAAAAGTATATTTTATTATATAAATTTTAATATAAAATTTTATTTATTAATAAATGAATTATATTATTTACTCTAATAAATCTTTTAAAAATAAAAAACGACGATATTTAAAATATATTATAATCATGTATAAATTTTGAAAATTATTTTAAGTCAAATTGAATTTTGTTGACTTTTGCATATTAGTCTCGAGCATTAGGATTGTGATACACTATGGCTTAAACTAAATTGTTAGACAAATTTTGACCAATATATAATATAGGTTCGTGAATTCGGGGCCAACCTTGCACTTGTCAATGACGTTATATGTATATTTACTACGAAATACAATAGGTGAGTTTCATTTGCCTTTTTACCCTTTATATTTTTGGGCTGAGAATACATGCGAAATTTTTATAAATGTTTTACGAAATAGACACAAGTAATCGAAACTACATTATATGGTTGAATGATCGAAGTCGAATATGCCCTTTTTGCTTGGTAGCCTAAGAATTAGGGAACATCACTAATTTTGAGAATTAGTGCACGCCTAATTGACGTGAATCCTAAAGATAGATCTATTGGGACTAACGAACCCCATCCAAAGTACCGGATGCTTTAGTACTTCGAATTCGTTTTTATCATGTCCGAAGGATTTCCCGGAATGATAGGGGATATTCTTATATGCATCTTGTTAATGTCGGTTACCAGGTGTTCAATCCATATGAATGATTTTTGTCTCTATGCATGAGACGTATATTTATGAGAACTGGAAATGAAATTCTTGTGGTCTATTAAAATGATGAAAGTAAATGATTATGATAAACTAATGAACTCACCAACCTTTTGGTTGACACTTTAAAGCATGTTTATTCTCAGGTATTAAAGAAATCTTCCGCTGTGCATTAGCTCATTTTAAAGATATTACTTGGAATCATTCATGGCATATTTCAAAAGACGTTGCATTCAAGTCGTTGAGTTCAGTAAAGATTATGATTAAGTAAACGACAGATTAGATCATTTATAGATGGATATTATAAAATGGTATGCATGCCTGTCAATTTTTGATGTTAAGAAAGTTGTCTTTTAAAAACGAATGCAATGTTTGTAAAATGTATCATATAGAGGTCAAATACCTCGCGATGTAATCAACTATTGTGAATCGTTTATAATGTATATGAACGGGTCCTTTCACATTCGTAGTCAAATTTGTAGGAGGAAAAGTAATAGAAGGACATTTCCAGCTTGCAATCTGTTCAGATATTTGAAATACCAACATTTCGCCCTGCACCTCTACCACGTTAATGACCTGAATTCCGCGCTGATTTTCTTTCTTACTTACCATTTTTACTCCCAGATTTTTCACCACAGGAGCCTTTCGCTCAGCCACATTTGGTACATTTGGAGCATTAGCTTCTACAGGCATCATAATCGCATTCGCAGTACTTGTAGTGTAGTGACCCGAACTTTTCCATGTTTATATATATTAAATGAAATTGTTATTTACATGATTAAGTGTTTCCAACATGTTAAGAAATCAAACTTGTTAAGACTTGATTAATTGAAATAGGTTTCATATAGACAATTGACCACCCAAGTTGACCGGTGATTCACGAACGTTAAAACTTGTAAAAACTATATGATGACATATATATGATTATATATATATTTAACATGATATTATGATAAGTAAGTATCTCATTAGGTATTTTAATAATGAGTTATATACATAAAATTGAGTTTATTGAATTAAGAAACTCGAAACGATATATATAACGATTATCGTTATAACAACGTCTTACTAAATACATATGAATCATATTAAGATATTGATACACTATGTTTAATCATGATAAATGATAAGTAAACATGTCATTAAGTGTATTAACAATGAACTACATATGTAAAAACAAGACTACTAACTTAATGATTTCGAAACGAGACATATATGTAACGATTATCGTTGTAACAACATTTAACTGTATATATATGAAAGGACCCGTCCTAATCCACCTGGACGAAGTCATCAACATTTGGTCCCATTGCGATGATCGGCTCTAAGTAATGTCCTTATATTGAGCAAATGCACAGCGGAAGACTTAATTCGTACCTGAGAATAAACATGCTTTAAAGTGTCAACCAAAAGGTTGGTGAGTTCATAGGTTTATCATAACAATCATTTCAATATGTTAATAGACCACAAGATTTCATAATCATAAACATAATACACTTGCAAGTGTATGTAAAGCATTCTAAGTGGTTGAGCACTTGGTAACCATACTTAACATTTAATCAACGTCGAATATTCCCTTTATTATAAAATCTCACTACACCGTACCAAGTGTAGTCACCAAAACGAAGTACTGTGCAACCGTTGAATACTGGTCGTCCATTCCGATTGGGGTTGTCAGGCCCGATAGATCTATCAACAGAATTCGCGTTTACAATACCCATGTAAATAGTAGTTACCAAGCTACAGGGAAATATGCCAGTGGTACAACTCAACGTAGAATATATTTTTAAGTACTTGTGTCTATTTTGTAAACATTTATAAAAGCAGCGCATGTATTCTCAGCCCAAAAATATATATTGCAAAAGCAATTAAAAAGGGAGCAAATGAAACTCACTTTTGCCTTGAAGGTATTTAATTCGACTTGGTCTCCGATAGATATCACGAACCTAACCATATATATAATATATCAACATATTTTCTTTTTAAGTAATCGTTACATATATATATACTTTTAATACTTTTAATATTTTCTTAGTCCGTAGTTAGCAGTCCGATGTTAGTGGTCCACAATTCGTTGCTTAAATAAAATAAATAAAGACCCCATCGTATTCGTATTGATTAGAATTAATCTCGACCCATGGTACCATGTTGTCAAATGACGTGTTGCGTACATAAAGTACCGTGTTGTCAAATGACGTGTTGCGTATAATCATGAGGTCTTATGATTAATCTTCTCGTGTTGTTTACGGGTGGTCCTGAAATATATAAAATCAAATCATAAGTAATTATATATAAAATATCATATTAATTAGAAAAGATATGATTAATTTACTTTTTCTCCAAATATTTTCGTAGCTAAACTAGCTTCGGATACCCAATCTTGTTTTAGTCGTAGTTTCTTCATTACAACTCCTTTTTTGTTGGTTCAACTTGACACTTCCTTGGATCGAGTCAAATTTTAAGAATATGAACTTAAAATACCTTAGTTTGTATTCAAAATCATAGGTTATATGTCAAACTTTGGTGAAACTTATGAAAGTGATCATTTTCCATCATAAAAACAACATTTAATGATCATTTTTCTAAAAATACTTACACTTTGAGTTAAACCATGAAATTTTTATGTGTAAACATATTCATAAGAAATATCATTTTTCCAGAACAAGAACTTCCAATTCAAAGTTCAAGATGGTTTTTAATTATCCAACCCAAAACAGTCCCCGGTTGCACTCCGACGACGTAGATTCAGTTTTTAAGATGTTCTTTGTAAAACCAAGTTATATCTTGTTAGGTTAGCATATCATTATGATATTATACAGGTCTTGAAGTGTTTTAAAAGTCAAGTTAGAAGGATCTATTTAGTTTGCGAACAAGTTTGAAATCATTCAAACTATGTTCTTGTTGTTAAAATTTTATACCACAAAATAAGATAGCTATATGGATATGAATTGAATAAGATTATGAACAAGGTTACTACCTCAAGTTACTTGGACAAAGTTACTGCAAAAGATAAGAAATAATCTTGGAATCAAAGAGTGGTGGAGTTAGATCAAAAAGTTGGAAGTAAACTTCTTCAAATGGGTGGTTATTTTGATATGTTCTTGAAAGAGTTTTCTTATGGTGTTTAAGGCTTGTAATTGAAGCTAAATGATGGGGAAAATGCTTGGAGATGATCAAGTATGAAGTTAGGAGTATTTTTAGAGAGAAATGAGGGTGTAGGTATGAGAAAATGGAGTGAAGAAATGGTGTTCATTTATAAAAACGTTTTTAGTTTATAAAGAAAGAAAAGGATTCCTAATTTTGTTTTCTTACTAATAATTCATACTACTTGACAAATTCTAGTTACCTCATATCTAGGTCCATAATAATGTTGATTAGGATGTTGATTTGATGTGTATATACCAATAGTAAATACGTATAGAAGCTGGGTATGATACGGGTACATATACCCTAGATATACGTATAGAAATCTTGAGGAAACGGAACGAGAATTCAAATATAGCTATCTTTTGTGAATATAATTATATTGTTTTATGTATTTAAGTCCTTAAAAAGTGATTAAATACATTATATATACGATACATGTATAAACATTATAGATTATAAGTATATATATCAAAGAATGTTACGTATAGTTATCGTTTTGAAAACTTAAGTTAGTAGTTTCAAAATATACTTATAACTCATTGTCATTAGTACACAATGAGATGTTAAACCATCCTTAGATCATGTTAAATATATATAAATACATATATATACACAAACGTATAATTATCGTATGTTATATAGTTCGTGATATCATCGGTCATATTGGACGGTCAAACGTTGTGTAAAACTCTTTTCAAAAACACAAGTCTCAACAATTTGGATTGCTTATCATGTTGGTATGGTTTAATTTATGTAAATATTAATCTCATAAGTATAATTTGGTCGGAAAATTCCGGGTCATTACAATATATCATACTAAGATATATTAATATATCATAATATCATGATAATGTAATAATTTAACATCTCTTTAGATATAATAAACAATGGGTTAACAACATTTAACAAGATCGTTAACCTAAAGGTTTCAAAACAACATTTACATGTAACGACTAACGATGACTTAACGACTCAGTTAAAATGTATATACATGTAGTGTTTTAATATGTATTTATACACTTTTGAAAGACTTCAAGACACTTATCAAAATACTTCTACTTAACAAAAATGCTTACAATTACATCCTCGTTCAGTTTCATCAACAATTCTACTCGTATGCACCCGTATTCGTACTCGTACAATACACAGCTTTTAGATGTATGTACTATTGGTATATACACTCCAATGATCAGCTCTTAGCAGCCCATGTGAGTCACCTAACACATGTGGAAACCATCTGTCAAAACCCGTCCTTATCCCCCTGGACGAAATCATCAACATCTGGTCCCATTGCGATGATCGACTCCGAATAATGTCCTTAAAATGAGCAAATGCACAGCGGAAGACTTATTTTGTACCTGAGAATAAACATGCTTAAAAGTGTCAACCAAAAAGGTTGGTGAGTTCATAGGTTTATCATAATAATCATTTCAATATATTAATAGACCACAAGATTTCATTTTCATAAACATAATACACTCCTCGTGTATGAAAAGTCGTTGAGCACTTGGTAACCATACTTAACATTTAAATCATAGCAGCATATTCTTAAATAAACCCTACACCGTACCAAGTGTAGTAACGAAACGAAGTACTGTGCAACCGTTTAAAACTGGTCGTCCAGCCCGGTTGGGGTTGTCAGGCCCGATAGATCTATCAACAGGATTCGCGTTTACGCTCCTCACGTAAATATTAGCTACCAAGTATAAAGAAATATGCCATGGTACAACTCAACGTAGAATATATTTTAAGTACTTGTGTCTATTTCGTAAAACATTTATAAAAGCAGCGCATGTATTCTCAGTCCCAAAAATATATATTGCAAAAACAATTAAAAAGGGAGCAAATGAAACTCACCGTATTGTATTTTGTAGTAAAAATACATATGACGACATTGAACAACTAAACAATGCAGGGTTGGCCTCGGATTCACGAACCTATATTATTTATGCATTTATTAATACACATAATCGTAATCCGGTAAATGTATACATATTATTTTATGTATTAAGATTAATATTCATATATATATATTTTTATTAATACTTTTATTACATTATGATACTTATTTGATATATAAATAAACCTATTATTATGAAATTATAGTACACTTTTATATATAAACATATCTTTTGTTTTCAAAAATAATAATTGTAATATTACTGGGTTAAGGATAATAATAATAATAATACTAATAATAATTATAATGATAATGGGAAAGAGATCAAAAATGTATACCCCTTTTAATTGTTTTTCTAAAAAGAAAAGCTCCAAATGAGACTCGAACCCGTGACCTCCCGCTCACACCACAACCCTCAAGACCATGGCTCTATCACTTACTTTCTGTTTCAATACACGTCTTATATCTATATAATCCGTTACTATCTCGGCCCAACATGATTTACTTAACACAATCGAACCTTAAAACCTTGGCCCAATCGTTACTAATTCGAAGCCCAAGTATACAAGGAAGCCTGCTAGCTAGCTAATATGAGCTTAACTTGTGTACCTTCATTTGTTATCAAAATAAAAATAAAAATTTCCCAGTCTAGTATCGATCCTACAACCTCCCGTTCCCCATCCAAGTGCCCAACCAACCAAGCTACGGTTTATCTCAGAATACACCACTACGTTAATATATAACCAGTTTTCTTATGTTTCTATCTTCTTCAACATTTAAACGACTGGAGAATTTCCACAAAATTCATAACAGCAATCTTCATTGTTTCGTCCCTTCATTCTATTTTTCACCATCAATCTCTATCATTATCCCCGTCATCTTCTTCTTCTTTTTTTTTCTACGTAATTCTTTTCGTAAAAAAAAAAAAAATACTAGTAATATATAATTGATACTCGTCAACTGTAGCAACAACCATTAAACAAAGATTTCGATCTGGGTTTGTGGTTTAATAGGTGATATTGTTTGAATGAAAATAATATAAATAAAAATGATGATGATACTCGGTCTGTGAATTCGAAACAAAAACGGAAAAGGGTTAATGATTCACGAAGAGAGGAAGGGAGAAGAGTGTGGTTTCATGAAAGTTTTTGTTTGTGCTGAAAAAGATACACGATCATGATGGGTTGGAGTCTGAATTCGAAGTAGAAACAGTTATAACAACAGTAGATAAATCTGTGTTGCAGTCTTTGGAATTTGTTTGAGAGAAAGATATAAACGTATTGGAAATTTTAAAACAGGAAACGTACAACAGGTTTGCAGCGGGACGAGCAGTGATGGTGTTTAATCGGTGATGATGGCCAGCGGTATCAAGGGTTAAACATGATGGTGAAGGATGTGATTCGAAACAGAAACAAATCTTTAAGAGAGAGATCAGAGAGTGTTGAAAGAGATAGAAATATAGGTCGTAGTTCATGGTAGTTTTCAAACGATTTAAGAGAGAGAAAGTGGTGAGTTGAGGTTCTATGTTTGGTGTCGATTAAGAGATGAGAAACATAAGGGTTTGTGTTTATGTGAGATGTTCAAAGATTATCAATTAGAGGGATAGATAGAAAGAAGGAGAATCAACTCCCTTTATCTCAACATCCAGTGAAGTTTTAAGGACATCTTTTTCATGATTGTAGAGCTTACTTTTCCAGCTCATCTTTTGGTTTGTCAACAATAAATCACGAGAAGGAAAAAAATGGAAAGTTGATGGTGATATGTAACCAATTTTCGTGTGATATCTGTATGTATATATCTTCACTCGATATTTATAATTAATAATAGAAGTTTAAGAATAGTTTAGGTGCAAGCATATGTTTTGATATATACATATATGTATATATATAAAGTTGAGATTGTGAGATTTTTGAAGGGAAAAGAATTAATATAATCATATGTGCTTTATGTGTGTTTGTCGAGCACTAGTAGTAAAAGAAGCAAGTTGCAGTTTTCTTTTTAATAGTAGCTAAAGGAAAAAAAAATATGATTGTAATTGGTTATACAAGGTATGAATGGGATTTTGTGGTGTAAAGTTTTGAGATATTGACGTTTACGTTAGCTGTTAAAATGCATACACGGGTTTTAAATCTTGATACAATAAAATATCATTCGCATATATATGAGTTTAGATGTTTATAATTAATAAAGTACCTACATGATTTGATAAAAGTTAATATCTTTTACTATAATAGGTACCTTGGTTTAATTAAAGTAAGTAGTAAGAAGTATTAATTAATTGAGGGCGATAACTTGTTACCATCAGAATTAGTGATACATCAACAAAATTTTAATTGAGATGTATTTGATTATTCCTTAACTATTTTATTAAGCGTTGAAAATGAATTAATTAACATTTACGTGTTTCAATTTATTATATACATATATATTTGTGTACCTATCCAATTACAAATAATTGTTCGTGAATCGTCGAAATTAGTCAAAGGGTAATTGAATATATGAAAATAGTTCAAAATTTTTGAGACTCAACCTAACATATTTCTCTTATCGTGTCAAGAATATTACATCGTATCGAGAATTTGGTTTAAAATTAGTCGAAATTTTCCCGGTCGTTACAGTACCCACCCGTTAAAGAAATTTCGTCCCCGAAATTTGAGTGAGGTCGTCATGGCTAACAATAAAATTGTTTTTATGACGATTGTGAGGTGATAATGAAGTTTTATCATCATTGAGTAATATAGATAAAACAATTCGATCATACGAAGCGTACGAGTGAAGCTATCATAAAAGAGTGAAATGAAGTGATTAGAGGTTTGACGTAGTCACGGTTGATTTTCAGAATTCAAGGAATTTAAGGAAATCTTCTAATCAGAAAGAAAATGTAATAGCACGATTTTTTTTTTTAGCAACTGTTGGATTACGGAAGAACAGAAATATCAAGGGAATATTTCTGTGATATGCTTAGAGGTTAAATAGAATGAAAGAGTTGTGTAACATGGCACATGATAAGGATAAGGTCTTTGAATCATCATCATGCTACATTAAAAATTTAGCATGACTTACTGTAATATAACCACGTTGGCCCGGCGTCATTATATTATACTAACTCATGCTTCAATTCCCTACACTTCTCCAAAAACATTCATAATTTAAACTCAAATTTTATAGCAGGATAGAAACTAAAATAGTTTCTTTTATGAGATAACATAGATAGCACGAGAAGATAGATAATTTCGGACGAAGATATTTATGAAGATATCTCCAGAAATATTGAAGATATTTATAACGATAATTTGAAATTTCTAGATCGAAGGATGATGAAGAAAACGTTTCCGCAAGGATTTTAACATAACTTCGGAGCAAGATTTTCTCTAAAGATTTCGGCGGATCCAGAATTTCCTGGATTCTTTGAATATAGGGTTTAGTCCTTGTATTTGTTCTTAATCTCCTTCATGGTGTGCTCATTGAATATAGGGTTTAGTCCTTGTATTTGTTCTTAATCTCCTTCATGGTGTGCTCAATCCATTTTTTTTTCAGTACCAATTTTCTATTGAGTGTTTCCAACACTCCATTCTTTATCATCAAACTTCTGGCCATTAAGATCATCTACTACTTTTGCTGCTTCATCAGCATTTTCAGAACTCAAAGATATGATTCGTAAGCTAGAGTGCTTTTCAGGAATTCAGATATTCCGAGTTGAAATTCATCGGTCCAGAAGATATACGTTATATATAGATATATAACTGTTGACGTAGGAATGCTGCGAAATTCAAGAATTAATGATTAATGCTTCCCGGTATTTAGTATGGCAACTATCGCTACAAGATGTCGATGAGTACATGATAAGACTTCAATAGATAAATATAGTGATTTGTCGGAGAGATTTAAGCCAAGGAGCAACGGGGTTGCTGCTACGTCTGCTGGTAGTATGATGGAATATAAAAGGTTTCTCCGGTAATGATGATGAAGGGCAACTTATATATCAAAGTTATAATATGGTTTGTTCGAATTAAAAGTCGAAGTTGATTTGTTGAAGCTGTGACAAAATTGACTACTTTGGAAAGGGATTGTAAAGTGATTTTCGGTAGTAACATCGCCAAAGAGCTAGCGCAGATACGTGTTAAACGCTTACTTAGATTTCGAGTGTTTTCAGGTGCATAACTATATGCATCAATCTTTTCTTCCGTAGATGAAGTGCGGTTGGTTCATCCTCTCGATCGAGGTGTTTTCAAGAATCATGAAAGATTTGAACATGGATTGGAATTGTCAAGATACAAATGAGGTTGAAGATGAAATCAAGTGGCAAACTTGAAGAATTGTTTAGTTTTATATGTTATAATCAACATTTTAAATCATTTTAATTGTCCAAAGTTAGCAGTCCAATAGTCCGATAGTCCAATGATTCATATATATATATAGTTAATATATAATATTCAAATTAATTAATACGTATCGTGACCCGTGTACCGGTCTCAGTATTGATCACAATTCAAACCATATATATATTTTGGAATTAACTCCAACCCTGTATAGCCAACTCCCACCTTCACATATAGAATGTCTATGGTTGTTCCAAAATATATATATAGATGGGTCGATATGATAAGTCGAAACCTTGTATATGTGTCCCGTTATTTATAATGCGTAAAATAAATAAATATATATTATGACCCATTATACAACGTGTTGTCTCAGAATTAATCCAACGTATTGTTGTACATGTGTCCCGACGGTATGTAAAGTGCAGAAATTAAATAACAATAAATAAAATTGCGAGAATGTAAATTGCGATAAATTAAATGTTAGCCGGGAACAGTTAGCTAGGAACAGTTAGCGTGGATTCCTAACAGAATTTCTCACAATTAATTTGTTTGTTTCTAACATATTTTATCATGTCCAATGTTTTCTTCATTATGCCACTTGTTGAATTTTGATAGGTCAAAATCCAAATATGAAATTGAATTTGAATGAAAATAGTTGTTCTCCGGTGAACGGATACGTATATGTGCGGACTTGAGCAGTATTGTTAATGACTGCTGAATTAGAACTGAAGAGTGTACAGTGTAACTTATTAATGTGAAATCTAAATATTTCTCGGGTATTACCCACCCGTTAAAATATTTTCACCATTAACAGTTTGTACAAAAGAATTTTTAATTACAATCTTTATGAAAATATACTTGCATATATATTTTCTTAAGATGTAATCATGAATTTAACGAGTCAATAAGATATTAAACTCATTTGATTTATCGTTAGTACTAGATTACATGATCTCTAAAACATTAGAGATTACATAATCATCATGTCGAACGAAGATTAATGAGGTAGAACGATACGTAAAGCGAAGATAATCGATGTAGAACGATATGTAGAATGAAGATAAAGTAGATAGAACGATACGTAGAACGATGATTATGCTCGAGGTACAGAATGAAATGTTGAGGCATGTGATGTTGAAACTTGGGTTGTTGGTGGTACTGGTGTCGATGTTTGTGGTACTGTTGGTGTCGATGATATTGCTGAAGCTGGTACGTTTTGCACCATATTTTCCAACGCCACAACTCGAACGTGAAGCTCGTTGACTTCTTCTATTATTCCGGGATGATTGTTAGTTGGAACGAGCGGATGACTAAGGTTTATAATTATAGATAGAATATAATCGTGACGAGATATTCGGGATCTGTAGGTGAAAATGGTGTTTCGAACAGGTTCGGCGGTGAGTGTTTCGGGTTCTTCGCCAAGGGTGCAGGTTGGTGGGTAAAAAGTATCACGTTCTTCTTGTCTTCATTGGTTATGTCGACTACGAACCCATCAGATGAATTGGGGATGGATGATTGATTGATTCATTCTGGTGACGCTGCTTTCGGAGCTGGAGTGGGACTCCATATCGGAATCTGGGGGACTTGATTAAATGGTGATTTCCATTGCGTACGATTGGATAAAGGATTTTTCGATATGAAATGATTTTCGGATATCGGATGATATTCTAATTACATAGAATACCTATACATAGTACAGAAGATCCCGTAGGTTACGGAGGGAATTAAGGAAACGTGCCAGATAAAGTCTACAGTAACAGATACGCTAAGATACGAATTAACAGATACGCTAAGATATAAATTTATCTGTACACTATCTATCAAATAAGTGCAAGAAGTCGTGTCTAGACTTAAGAATGATAAACAGGTAACTTTCCACTAGGAATGATAAACAATTCTTATAATATGCAGTTAAGGTCGAAGTCCAGACTCGCTAATGCATCCTAACAACTATCAGTTAGACACACTAATGCAAGACCTGGTTCACTAGGACCAACGCTCTGATACCAAATGTCAAAACCCGTACTTATCCCCCTGGAGGAAATCATCAACATCTGGTCCCATTGCGATGATAGACTCCGAATAATGTCCTTAAAATGAGCAAATGCACAGCGGAAGACTTATTTTGTACCTGAGAATAAACATGCTTAAAAGTGTCAACCAAAAAGGTTGGTGAGTTCATAGGTTTATCATAATAATCATTTCAATATATTAATAGACCACAAGATTTCATTTTCATAAACATAATACACTCCTCGTGTATGAAAAGTCGTTGAGCACTTGGTAACCATACTTAACATTTAAATCACAGCAGCATATTCTTAAATAAACCCTACACCGTACCAAGTGTAGTAACGAAACGAAGTACTGTGCAACCGTTTAAAACTGGTCGTCCAGCCCGGTTGGGGTTGTCAGGCCCGATAGATCTATCAACAGGATTCGCGTTTACGCTCCTCACGTAAATATTAGCTACCAAGTATAAAGAAATATGCCATGGTACAACTCAACGTAGAATATATTTTAAGTACTTGTGTCTATTTCGTAAAACATTTATAAAAGCAGCGCATGTATTCTCAGTCCCAAAAATATATATTGCAAAAACAATTAAAAAGGGAGCAAATGAAACTCACCGTATTGTATTTTGTAGTAAAAATACATATGACGACATTGAACAACTAAACAATGCAGGGTTGGCCTCGGATTCACGAACCTATATTATTTATGCATTTATTAATACACATAATCGTAATCCAGTAAATGTATACATATTATTTTATGTATTAAGATTAATATTCATATATATATTTTTATTAATACTTTTATTACATTATGATACTTATTTGATATATAAATAAACCTATTATTATGAAATTATGGTACACTTTTATATATAAACATATCTTTTGTTTTCAAAAATAATAATTGTAATATTACTGGGTTAAGGATAATAATAATAATAATACTAATAATAATTATAATGATAATGGGAAAGAGATCAAAAATGTATACCCCTTTTAATTGTTTTTCTAAAAAGAAAAGCTCCAAATGAGACTCGAACCCGTGACCTCCCGCTCACACCACAACCCTCAAGACCATGGCTCTATCACTTACTTTCTGTTTCAATACACGTCTTATATCTATATAATCCGTTACTATCTCGGCCCAACATGATTTACTTAACACAATCGAACCTTAAAACCTTGGCCCAATCGTTACTAATTCGAAGCCCAAGTATACAAGGAAGCCTGCTAGCTAGCTAATATGAGCTTAACTTGTGTACCTTCATTTGTTATCAAAATAAAAATAAAAATTTCCCAGTCTAGTATCGATCCTACAACCTCCCGTTCCCCATCCAAGTGCCCAACCAACCAAGCTACGGTTTATCTCAGAATACACCACTACGTTAATATATAACCAGTTTTCTTATGTTTCTATCTTCTTCAACATTTAAACGACTGGAGAATTTCCACAAAATTCATAACAGCAATCTTCATTGTTTCGTCCCTTCATTCTATTTTTCACCATCAATCTCTATCATTATCCCCGTCATCTTCTTCTTCTTTTTTTTTCTACGTAATTCTTTTCGTAAAAAAAAAAAATGCTAGTAATATATAATTGATACTCGTCAACTGTAGCAACAACCATTAAACAAAGATTTCGATCTGGGTTTGTGGTTTAATAGGTGATATTGTTTGAATGAAAATAATATAAATAAAAATGATGATGATACTCGGTCTGTGAATTCGAAACAAAAACGGAAAAGGGTTAATGATTCACGAAGAGAGGAAGGGAGAAGAGTGTGGTTTCATGAAAGTTTTTGTTTGTGCTGAAAAAGATACACGATCATGATGGGTTGGAGTCTGAATTCGAAGTAGAAACAGTTATAACAACAGTAGATAAATCTGTGTTGCAGTCTTTGGAATTTGTTTGAGAGAAAGATATAAACGTATTGGAAATTTTAAAACAGGAAACGTACAACAGGTTTGCAGCGGTCACGAGCAGTGATGGTGTTTAATCGGTGATGATGGCCAGCGGTATCAAGGGTTAAACATGATGGTGAAGGATGTGATTCGAAACAGAAACAAATCTTTAAGAGAGAGATCAGAGAGTGTTGAAAGAGATAGAAATATAGGTCGTAATTCATGGTGGTTTTCAAACGATTTAAGAGAGAGAAAGTGGTGAGTTGAGGTTCTATGTTTGGTGTCGATTAAGAGATGAGAAACATAAGGGTTTGTGTTTATGTGAGATGTTCAAAGATTATCAATTAGAGGGATAGATAGAAAGAAGGAGAATCAACTCCCTTTATCTCAACATCCAGTGAAGTTTTAAGGACATCTTTTTCATGATTGTAGAGCTTACTTTTCCAGCTCATCTTTTGGTTTGTCAACAATAAATCACGAGAAGGAAAAAAATGGAAAGTTGATGGTGATATGTAACCAATTTTCGTGTGATATCTGTATGTATATATCTTCACTCGATATTTATAATTAATAATAGAAGTTTAAGAATAGTTTAGGTGCAAGCATATGTTTTGATATATACATATATGTATATATATAAATTTGAGATTGTGAGATTTTTGAAGGGAAAAGAATTAATATAATCATATGTGCTTTATGTGTGTTTGTCGAGCACTAGTAGTAAAAGAAGCAAGTTGCAGTTTTCTTTTTAATAGTAGCTAAAGGAAAAAAAATATGATTGTAATTGGTTATACAAGGTATGAATGGGATTTTGTGGTGTAAAGTTTTGAGATATTGACGTTTACGTTAGCTGTTAAAATGCATACACGGGTTTTAAATCTTGATACAATAAAATATCATTCGCATATATATGAGTTTAGATGTTTATAATTAATAAAGTACCTACATGATTTGATAAAAGTTAATATCTTTTACTATAATAGGTACCTTGGTTTAATTAAAGTAAGTAGTAAGAAGTATTAATTAATTGAGGGCGATAACTTGTTACCATCAGAATTAGTATTACATCAACAAAATTTTAATTGAGATGTATTTGATTATTCCTTAACTATTTTATTAAGCGTTGAAAATGAATTAATTAACATTTACGTGTTTCAATTTATTATATACATATATATTTGTGTACATATCCAATTACAAATAATTGTTCGTGAATCGTCGAAATTAGTCAAAGGGTAATTGAATATATGAAAATAGTTCAAAATTTTTGAGACTCAACCTAACATATTTCTCTTATCGTGTCAAGAATATTACATCGTATCGAGAATTTGGTTTAAAATTAGTCGAAATTTTCCCGGTCGTTACACCATCATTTGGCAACTAGCATGAAATATCTCATAAAATTACAAAAATATTAGTAATCATTCATGACTTATTTACATATAAACAAAATTAAACATCCTTTATATCTAATCCATATACCAACGACCAAAAACACCTACAAACACTTTCATTCTTCAATTTTCTTCATCTAATTGATCTCTCTCAAGTTCTATCTTCAAGTTCTAAGTGTTCTTCATAAATTCTATAAGTTCTAGTTTCATAAAATCAAGAATACTTCCATGTTTGCTAGCTTACTTCCAATCTTGTAAAGTGATCATCCAACCTCAAGAAATATTTCTTATTTACAGTAAGATATATTTCTAATACAAGGTAATACTCATATTCAAACTTTGATTCAATTTCTATAACTATAACAATGTTATTTCGAGTGGAAATCTTACTTGAACTTGTTTTCGTGTCATGATTCTGCTTCAAGAACTTTCAAGCCATCCAAGGATCCTTTGAAGCTAGATCTATTTTTCTCATTTCCAGTAGGTTTATCCATAAAACCTGAGGTAGTAATGATGTTCATAACATCATTCGATTCACATATATAAATCTACCTTATTCGAAGGTTTAAACTTGAAATCACTAGAACATAGTTTAGTTAATTCTAAACTTATTGGCAAAAAAAAGTTAATCCTTCTAATTTGACTTTTAAAAACAAATAAACACATGTTCTATATCTATATGATATGCTAACTTAATGATTTAAAGCCTGGAAACACGAAAAACACCGTAAAACTGGATATATGCCGTCGTAGTAACACCGCGGGCTGTTTTGGGTTAGTTAATTAAAAACTATGATAAACTTTGATTTAAAAGTTGTTCTTCTGGGAAAATGATTTTTCTTATGAATATGAAACTATATCCAAAAATCATGGTTAAACTCAAAGTGGAAGTATGTTTTCCAAAATGGTCATCTAGACGTCGTTCTTTCGACTGAAATGACTACCTCTTACAAAAACGACTTGTAACTTATATTTCCAACTATAAACCTATACTTTTTCTGTTTAGATTCATAAAATAGAGTTCAATATGAAATCATAGCAATTTGATTCACTTAAAACGGATTTAAAACGAAGAAGTTATGGGTAAAACAAGATTGGATATTTTTTGATTGTTGTAGCTACGAGAAATATTGTAACAATTCTATACAAATCATATCCTAGCTAACTTATATTGTATTATATATGTATTCTAATATATTATGTAATCTTGGGATACCATAGACACGTATGCAAATGTTTTGACATATCATATCGACAAATGTATATATATTATTTGGAACAACCATAGACACTCTATATGCAATAATGTTTGAGTTAGCTATACAGGATTGAGGTTGATTCCAAAAATATATATACTTTGAGTTGTGATCTAGCTTGAGACGTGTATACACTGGGTCGTGGATTGATTCAAGATAATATATATCAATTTATTTCTGTACATCTAACTATGGACAACTAGTTATAGGTTACTAACGAGGACAGCTGACTTAATAAACTTAAAACATCAAAATGTATTAAAAATGTTGTAAATATATTTTGAACATACTTTAATATATATATGTATATATTTGTTATAGGTTCGTGAATCAACCAGTAGCCAAGTCTTACTTCCGACGAAGTAAAAATCTGTGAAAGTGAGTTATAGTCCCACTTTTAAAATCTAATATTTTGAGATGAGAATACATGCATTTTTATAAATGTTTTATGAAATAGACACAAGTAAATGAAACTACATTATATAGGTGAATGATCAAAGCCGAATATGCCCCTTTTGCTTGGTAACCTAAGAATTAGTAAACCGATCTACTAATTGACGCGAATCCTAAAGATAGATCTATTGGGCCTAACGAATCCCATCCAAAGTACCAGTTGCTTTAGTACTTCGAATTCATTTTTTTTATCATGTCCGAAGGATTTCCCGGAATGATAGGGGATATTCTTATATGCATCTTGTTAATGTCGGTTACCAGGTGTTCACCATATGAACGATTTTTATCTCTATGTATGGGATGTATATTGAAATATGAAATCTTGTGGTCTATTATTATGATTTGATAATATATAGGTTAAACCTATAACTCACCAACATTTTTGTTGACATTTTAAGCATGTTTATTCTCAGGTGATTATTAAGAGCTTCCGCTGTTGCATACTAAAATAAGGACAAGATTTGAAGTCCATGCTTGTATGATATTATGTAAAAACTGCATTCAAGAAACTTATTTTTAATGTAATATATTCTTATTGTAAACCATTATGTAATGGTCGTGTGTAAACGATATATTTTAGATTATCATTATTTGATAATCTACGTAATGTTTTTTAAACCTTTATAGATAAAATAAAGGTTATGGTTGTTTTAAAAATGAATGCAGTCTTTGAAAAACGTCTCATATAGAGGTCAAAACCTCGCGACGAAATCAATTAATATGGAACGTTTATAATCAATATGAATGGGACATTTCATGTAGTACCCTGCGCGATTAAATGGTCTAGCTTGCCTTGCTCATACGCCTCCGCGATCAGTTCCGCTAAGTCTCTACAGCGATTGGTGTCATGACCATAATCATCATGGAAAACACAAAACTTTGACCTATCCCGCCTGCTATTCTCCCCTAAAGGCTGCGGATCAAGAAAATACTTAGCAACCCTTTCTTGTAACAAAATTTCCTTAGGCGTTTTTGTTAACATCTGAATGATATTGAAAGACTCCTTGTTCCATTTTCACGTAGAATAGCGATCTCGACGACCATATCCATGGTTATCATTCTGACCTTGAAACCTATCATTTCGCAGGTTACCACTTCCACCATTTCTCAGCGGAAAACCGTTACCGCGGTAATTATCACTGTTGCCATCGCAAAAAGAATCATTGTCATCCCACCAACTTTTTTCTTTACCCCACCCACATGCAGGAGTTATAGTGCTATCTTCTCCACCACGGAGATAGTCATATGTTTCTTGTTGAACCTTAGCGAAAGTTGGCGGAACATCTCTTCGCAATCTTCGCACAAGCGTTGGATGTCGCTGTGGGTTAATAGCATGCAAAAAACCAGAAAATTTTTGGTCTTCATTTAAACTTGGTATCTTTTGGCACTCATAAATGTACCGAGTAAGTAACGCGCTCAGAGTTTCTTTGTTGCCTTGTTTAATATCATGACATTCTATATGTGTTTTCTTCTGCGGTAAAAGATTCTGAAAATGCAACAAAAATTTATCGCGAAGATCAATGAAACCAATGATACTGTGAGCTTGCAGGCTATGAAACCACTCCCTAGCGGATCCTTGCAAAACCATAGGAAATACTCTACACGCAACCGGTTCATCCCAATTATAGGTGCTTACCACACCTTCAAATCACTGCAAAAAGTCCAAGGGGTCAGTTAACCCTGAATAAACTCTCAACGTCGCTGGCATAATAGGCGGTGTAACAATTGGATAATCAGAAATATGCTGGACAAACTTGTCTGCAGCAGTGTTGATTTCAGTGGCCTTTTTTGTGCGAGTATCAGTATTGTCTGCACAAAACTTGGCGATCATATCTTGCAAAAAAATCGGTTGTTCAAATTTATGTTGCATTGATTTAGGCGCAATGCTTCTAAAAGCATCCGCTAAAAAATTTTGAACACTTTCCCTGCAAACAGCATCAGATGCTTCACCTTCATTCCCATAACGAGGGAAAGGTGTTGGTGGTCGCCTTCGCTTAACTTGTGGAATTTTTACAAATTCTTCCGCATTGTCCGAATCATCAGAAAATTCATTCTCTTCTCTTGGCGCTTTCGCATTCTTCGAATTATAAACAGAATTTAAGATAACACGTTCATCCGCACCATCGCTATCACTATCGCAATGATCAATGACTAACCGATCAGCTTTTGATCCAGAATCATTCAACGGCCATAAGTAAGTTCACGGTACACGAGATTCGCGAAAATATTTTCTAGCTTGCTCAATAGCCGTGCCAAGTATTTTGTCTGCTTTGCCAGCCAAAACCTTTAATCGCTTACCATCAGCGACGGTTTCTTCACGATGTTGCTGCAAATTCCTACGCGCAACCATTTTTTCAGCAGCAACCTTTAGTTGCGAATCAGCGTTAACAGGATTGCCACTAGGCACTTTATCTAGCGATTCCTTCCCTGAACTATCTGTAAGATCCCGCATTTTTCCGTTAAATTAATTTAACGCCCGTCTTTTTATTTTAAACAATATCCTTCGTATCTAGATTCCTACCCTCCGTTAGCTAACATTCTTAATATTTTCGTTATCGGATTATAACGTCTCCCGTACTCTCGTGTAATTCAAAATAATTCGTTCAGTTAATTCCCGCACCCGACTACAAATTTGAGGGACCAATGTTGCCAAATGACCAAAGTTTTGACTAGGTCAAATGGTCAACATTCACCACCTCCACTCATTCATCTCCTTCTTTCTTTCATACTTCCATTATTTTCTCTCAACTTTCAAATCCTTAATTCATCATCTAAATTCGATTTTGGAGGCTAACATCAAAACAAATTACATTTTTGGAATCCTCTCTTCATCCTCTACAACTTGATACCAATTTTACCTCATTTGGGTAACTTTCTAAAATCACTAGATTTTGTGTTCTTGATATTTTTGAATTATAAAAGTGTTAATTAGTGTCTATTGCTCAAGTTTAACATGAATATGTGATTTATATGCTCGATCTTGTGATTTTAAGTAACTAGCATGAACTTGAAGTTTGGTGTGTTTGATTTAGTGATTTGGTTGTTTATATGTTGTTAGATATTAAAAGTGCATGTATTAAATGTGTTACTAGTATCATTAGTTTCAAATTGATGTGTAGGTTGATTAAGAAAACTTCATAAACATGATTATTGATTTGGTGAACTTTGGGTTAGGGTTTGATGAACTTGAAATGAACTTTTGATGCCTTGAATGACATGAGATGTTGTTAACAAGTGTTTAGTTGGATTGTATGCTTGATTACCTTCGAAACGGCATATCATACATGTAAATTGGTTACCCGAAACATGAAATGAGATTTATGAACTTGAATGTGATAAATGATGAACATTAAATGTGGTTTTGGTTATTGTAAGTGGTAGATTGATTAATTAAAAGTGCTTAGTTGTTTTCCTCGTCAAAATACCTTTATGATGATATAAGATACATGTTTTGATTGTTTGCGGGTCTTAAATTGGGATTGTTTGAGTTTTGGTTCGTGCATTTGTATGTTGCAACAAAACAGGAACTGGATACTGATCTGGACGCCGTCGAGATTCTTGGACGCCGTCCAGATTCTTGGACGCCGTCCAATCCTTCAATGCTGGATGCCATCCAGCAAATCTGGACGCCGTCCAGATGCACTGCCAGTGACTGTCTTGTTTTGCCATTTTACGAAAAATGTTTGCTATGCTACGCACCTCCGATTCACATGTAACTTGTTCTAACATACTCATATATGATTAAAAACCTCAGAAAAATAGTTCGAGACCCGACCCGAACGTGTTGACTTTTTTGTTGACTTTGACCCGACCCAAGTTGACTTTTAATCAAACTTAACCAAATGTTTGTGCAATCGTTCTAACATGCTTTTATACTTGTATCTTGCATAAAACGTGACAACTTGACTCACATGCTATAGTAATCGAGTTGTAACGAGCCATAGGACTAATTGAACACTTTGACCGACCGTGTTTACCGATATTGATACAAACCTCTCTGTTTAGGTCAAGACTAGCGTTCATTCTTGCACACGTTTACTTGTTGAAGTACGTTTACATACGTGCACTCAAGGTGAGATCATAGTCCCACCTTTTCAAATACTTTTATACTTTTAAATCATGGGCTGAAAAACATATACATTACTTACTTATATACATTTTATATGTATATGTATACTTTGATACTTTTATACTTTGAATACAAATACGAAAGCAAAGATACATATGAGTTAGAACATAAATCCTCAAGTCCAATTATCATTAGTTACACTTGTAGGGTGTAAGCGAGAACTTGTGTTGTGTGGCCAAACGGGTTTGACGAACCCTCATTCGGATGAATGAAACGTAATTTCAAGATATAGTGTAGGTTCTAACACTATTATGCAGAGGTAAGATTCAGTTAAGCTTGATAATTGGGTGCTCATGATACAAACACATCTTTTGAGATGTATACGCTCGATAAACAATTCATACTAAATCTTATGATTTAAAACTTACTTTATACATACAACTATGATTTCACCAACGTTTTCGTTGACGGATTTCTATGTTTTTCTCAGGTCCTTGAACGTTTTGTGATACATGCTTCCGCTCATTACTTTTGATACTTGCTTGGATTGTCGAGTATACATGCATACGTGGAGCGTCTTTTGACTTTATCTAAAATTGTGTCGCATAGGTTTCAATTGTACTTATAACTTAGTAACGTAACTTTTGGTTGAACAATTCTTGTAAACTTTGAAACACTCTTAGATTTGAAATGAATGCGACATATCTTTGGTCAAACGTTATTTTAAAGACTTATGACCACGTAACGGGACCTAAGTAGTCGGCACCGTCAATGACGATTTTGTCGGGTCGCTACACTACCCGCGATAGTATTAACGTGTGCTTGTGTACCACTTAACAAGGCATTTTGCGAATCATTAACCAACTCATCAGCATTGATGGAACTTCCTTTGTGTTTCATGTTAGCTGCCATATTAAACGACCAAATCAACTAATACGCTTCAGCGACTTCCTGCAAATCATCATAACAATACACGATGTAAATTAAACCAAGCAATTGATTGTTTGTCAGCACAAAACAAAAAATTTCAAGTTTAATTCGTAAAACGTGTCCCACGGATGGCACCAATTGATCAATCCTTAATTAATGAATTACTTAATTAAGGATCGAGTGCAATAATATTGTGATGAAGGATGGGATGTTTAATGATTATTTTGGGCCCCGATGATCGTATTTCACTTTAGCAATCAAGTGATCAACCACCCGACCCAGTCTTGATTGTCAATTAGCATGATTCACCTTAGCGCGATGTAAAAATCCCTTGGGCAAGATCACAAGTGGAAATCACAAAGGCTTGGGCAAATGGCAGAGAATCAACAACCTATAAATGAGAGGTAATGCCCTCTATTTATAGTATTCTAAACATTCGCGGTCTGCGGATTGCCTACCTATTCGCGAAAACTTAGCAAAATGACCCGCAGTCTTTTATAAGCGCGGAAACATAACTGTTTTACTTATTTTCAGCGATCCATAACTTTGGATTATAGTTTGCACAATTCTGCTCTTAACCTTTAGCAAATAAAATATACATATACAATGCTATGTATATGATCACTAACCCATAGGAAGGAACAATAGATTTAGGCCCATCATATATAAATTAAATAATCAACCTCTTCCGTTGATATCCTGAATTGTCGTTTTGCGACCTAACGACATCGCATAAATAAACTGTCTGATTCGGGCATATCATATATCAATATGTATTGCAACGTAAAGACACGGGAGAATTAAAAAACACTATAACCCCAAAGTAATAGTAAAAGTAAATAAATTCCTCCGGTGGTAGATGAAAAAGAAGAATGACAGATATGAAAGTTAGTAATATATCAATAATCAGAACTGGATGGAGCATATTGACGAATGCTTTAAAGTATGAATTAAGGGAGAAAGAATAGAAGGTGTGAGCTGTGGAGATAAGGAAATGAAGGGAGTGGATTTATAGTGAAATATCAGACAGAGCAATCGAAACAGATTATCGCATTTAACCAAAGAGGATCCTAATTTCCTTAATTACCGAAGAATCAAATCTTATTCCGAAGATTTTCTCTAAATCCCTTGAACTCTGGAAATCAACCGTATCTAAGTTAAAGGATATAACGGAACTTTATTTTCTCATTTCACTCTTTTGCGATAGCTTCACTCATACTCTTCACATAATCAAATTATTTTATCCATATTATTCAATGATGATAAAACTCTATTTATCAACTCATATTCATCATGAAAACATTTTTATTGTTAGCCATGACGACCTCGATCAAATTTCGGGACGAAATTTCTTTAACGGGTAGGTACTGTGACGACCCGAAAATTTCTGACCAAATTTAAACTTAATCTTTATATGATTTCGACACGATAAGCAAAATCTATAATATTGAGTCTCGAAAATTTTGGAACTATGTTCATGTAATCAATTACCCTTCGACTGCTCTTGATGATTCACGAACAATTATATGTAAATAGATATGTATATAAATATAGTTATATTAGTTGAAAACGTTAACAAAGTATTAGACGTATGATACTTTAGATAAACGTAATTGTTTCAATATATGTTTAATATATTTATCGATGGAATTAAAATATAATATCAAATGATTGAATTATCAGATACATTGTGATATGGTTACGGGTCTCTGTTATGAGGTCCACTATGATTTAAGAAATTTGTCCTTTTTAACGGTATTCGGAATAATTGGTAAAGTGATCTACATATGAGAACAAAGTGTCAAATAACGAGAATTAGACAAAAGTTAGTGGAAGACTAAATTTCATAATAATCAATTGATTTAGTTTCAAATGTATGAAAACGTTTTTCGATATAATAAAACTTGATTATTTAAAATGTCTTTGTTTAAATAACGTGAGTTGAAATATTGGTTGTTAGATATATAAATAACTTGCAACGTGTATTTAAAATGTGTTTATGTATATTGAATATGATTTCAAATTAGTTAAGTAAATGATAGTAACACTTGTTTATTTGAATCGATTGATATTTAGATAAGTTAATTTATGAGAATTTTATGCATGAATAAATTATATCAATTGTATGTTTAAAATATAAACGTTATATGATATACTAATTTCTATTATTTAAACGATTCGAAATTAAACTTTGAATTATAATTAGTTTCGAAAAACTAAATATTATATTATTAAATAAATATTTTAATTATATATATATATATATATATATATATATATATATATATATATATATATATATATATATATATATATATATATATATATATATATATACAAACTATATTTTAAATATATATATTTTACAATGTGATAAAATATAATATTAATTTGATACAAAATGTTTTGATTTAGAATAATATTATTAAATATACTTTGATAAATAACGAGACGATGATTTAAAGAAGCAAATGACCAAAACACTCGAATGTTAAAGTTACATTTCAAGTGATAAAGCTTAGTGATAATTTAAGTCTATATTTTGACAAGAGTACGAGTCACGAAACGTAAAGTATAAATTTTCTAAGCATACGTAACGATGTCCGATAAACCGGAACCGGGACATAAGTCGAGCGTCAACGTACAAGTTATCGAAACTAATTTTACAAGTCAACTATGCTCGTAGATATAATATAATATATATATAATTATATATATATATATATATATATATATATATATATATATATATATATATATATATATATTAAATAAATGTATCGGCAGCCTAACTTAGTTGATCATGAGCTGGCAGAGATAGCCATGCAATCGCATGGCTAGAGCCCGTGAACCCCATGTGATCGCATGGGCAGGTTTGGTGGCTAAGGTCTATAAAACTCGACGATTTCAGTTGTTATTGCACACCTAAATCTATATCTCTCTATCTCTCTGATCTATATAATACTCCATAATATTTATTTAAATTATTATTATTATTATTATTATTATTATTATTATTATTATTATTATTATTATTATTATTATTATTATTATTATTATTATTATTATAATTAAGATTAATATTATTATTAATCTTATTATTATTATTAGTATTATACATAAAATACTACGACAAAGTCATGAGCGAGTTATTTCAAACTGGTTTTTCGAGTGGGATAGAGCTAAGGAAATTATGGGTTATAGCTATGGAGGTTATGGGTATTATTCGGGGGTATTGTTCGTGAGGTCAAACTAGTGTTTATCATTTCCGTTGTGTCTACGTACTTTTTTGCAATATTGAATCACAATATTGATACGTGAGCATTCATATCTTAACTTTTATATAATAATAATGTATCCCTGACTAGTACTCGAGTATATATGATTATGCATACTTGTATGTTTAGTTTCGTCGTTAAATAGTTTATGATAAATCACGAATTTGACACATATGCTACTGAGATAAGATATATGATATGCATGTCGTTGGAAAGCTTTAATAACTTTTCAGTTAGAAAGCATATGGTTTCGATGAACGGATTAAAAGATATAGTCAACTGAATTATCATTAATTTTGGTATTATTATTAAAATGATTATTATGATTACTATCGTCGTTATTATCGTCGTTATTATTATCTAATAATAATAATAATTATTATTATCATTATCGTTATTAATATAAGTATTATCAGTTAAAATTGTTATTATTATTAATACTATCGTTATTATCACTAAGGTTATTGTTATTATTATTATTATTATTATTATTATTATTATTATTATTATTATTATTATTATTATTATTATTATTATTATTAGTATCATTATTATTAAAAACTAATATTAGTATCATTTAATTATTATGATTACTATTATTATTATCATTAATTATTATGAGTGAGTTATAAAAGAGGACTAAAAACTATTAAACAAATCAATTAGGAAATAATGAGTATAAGTATCATGATTCAGTTAAAATATTGTTAAGATTATGATTTAGATAAAAATATCGCTTTTATTATTTTTATCATCATTATTGTTATTAAAAGCATCATTAATATTAAAACTATTATTTTTTTAATAAAATTATCATCTTTAATAAAAATATCATTGTTATTATTAAATATCATTATTATTATCATTTTAGTATTATTATTATTATTAAAAATTATCATTTTGAATAGAATTATTATTTTATAAAATATTATTATTATTACAGTTAATATTAAAAAATATCGTTATTCCTAAAATTATCATGATTAGAATTTTTATTTTATTTTAATTAATATCATCATTAGTAAATAAACATTGTTATTATTATTATTAGTAGAATAATAATAATTATTATTATTAATACAAAATAATACAACTTTTACTTATTATTATTATTATCAATATTATTTTATCAAATAGATATGTGATATAAAGATATTTTTACCACACGTACTATAATTACGTTAATAATACATACCACTATATTTTTATGATATTGAGTGAACTGTATAAATTTATTACTTGAAATATATAAAAGTATATTTTTAACCTATATAAATTTTAATATAAATTTTTATTTATTAATAAATGACTTGTATTATTTAATCTAATAAAATCTAATAAATATATTTAAAAATATAAAACGACTATATTTAAGTTATATAATAAACATGTATAGATTTTGGAAGTCATTTTGGGTCAAGCTGACTTTTGTTGACTTTTGCATGTCGATCTCGAGCATTGGGATTGTGATACACTACGACTTGACCTAAATTGTTAGACAGATTTTGACCAATATATAAATATATATATACTTAATATAGGTTCGTGAATCCGAGGCCAACCCTGCACTTGTTCAGTGCCGTCATTTGCATTATTGCTACGAAATACAGTATAGTGAGTTTCATTACTCCCTTTTTAAATGCTTTTGCAATATATATTTTTGGGACTGAGAATACATGCGCTGTTTTATAAATATTTGATGAAATAGACACAAGTACTCGAAAATTACATTCTATGGTTGGATTATCGAAATCGAATATCACCCTATTTTAGCTTGGTAACCTAAGAATTAGTGTTTATTATACAACCTTCATGCTGGAAAATGGTATGGAGTCAGTATAATGGCCACTAATTGATGCGAATTCTAAAGGTAGATCTACGGGCACTAACTCTCCCCATTCTGGAAAATGGAATGCTTTAGTACTTCGATTTAAAAGGTGATTGCGATTGCCGTTATATAGCATACTTGCGAGTATGCGGAGGATATTCTATATGCATCATATCCTTGTTAGTTCGGTTACCAGGTGTTCACCATATGAATGATTTTTATACACTTGCGAGTGTATGATGTTTATGAAAAATGGAAATGAAAATCTTGTGGTCTATTAAAAATATGGAAATGATTGATTATGATAAACTACTGAACTCACCAACCTTTTGGTTGACACTTTTAAGCATGTTTATTCTCAGGTATTAAAGAAATCTTCCGCTGTGCATTTGTTCATTTTAAAGATATTATTTGGAGTCATTCATGGCATATTTCAAAAGATGTTGCATTCAAGTTGTTGAGTTCAACAAGATTATTATTAAGTAGTTTATAGTTTGGATATATTATGAAATGGTATGCATGCCTGTTAACTTTCGATGTAATGAAAGTTTGTCTTTTAAAAATGAATGCAATGTTTGTAAAATGTATTATATAGATGTCAGAACCTCGCAATGTAATCAACTATTGTGAATCATTTATAATCGATATGAACGGGTCCTTTCAACGACCTTTCTCAAAAAAACCGCTAAAGGAATGTCATAAATTTGTACCCATATTGGTATCTTAGTGAGGTCTTCCTTGGTTAACGAAACATCAGCCGACCACTTGTTCAAGATTATAGGGATATTCCGAATCATCCATGGCCCATTCTTAAGAGCTGACATAAGATCATCATCAGTAGAGAATTTAAAGAAGAAAAACTCCTTTGCATTCATCATAACCTTCTCAATACCATACTTCCGCCAAACGTTCATCACATTGTTTTGCACATCGTAAAATGCTATTCGACGACCTAAAGTTAACCGCACGCAGTGCTTTTGTACCTGTTGTTCGCCTCATGAACTGCCTCCAAAGGCAACACAACATCGTAAGCAAAACCAATTTAAATCAAACCTATCAATTACCCTATGTTAACATAATTTACCCTATGTTAACACGAGCTTAAATCTAGTATTTAAATAAATTATATGAAACACAATAAATTAAGTTTTGTGTTGAATTAGGGTTATTCTCCCTACTTATTAAAAGAAGAGCCAATTAGTGAAATATATTTTCATTTAGCTTCTTAAAAACAAATCCCATCCATTAGATCAATACTAACAACCATCATCTAACCCTTAATTCAAAATACAAAAATTAATTACTAACCAAATTTTAAAACTTTAACTCAATGACTAACCTACCCTTAAAAGCACTTAAATTTACAAAATTTATTAAATGAAAAATACAGCCGATTTTTTTTGGAACAAGGCAAAGTCAAATTCAATCAATACTAATTAATTTGTTCCCAAAAATTAGGCATGATCTGTTACTTATTTATATAATTATATTTAATATTTAATATTTAAATCTTCTCTCTTCTCTCTTTCTTATTAAAACAAAACCTCAATTAAAAATATATATTTAAATTCAACCTCCAAGAAATCTCAACCATTAGATCATAATTAAACATATCAATCTAGCCATTAATTCCTAACACGAAATTGCATTACTAACCTTTTTTTTACCTTCTTTATTCAAAGACTCTATTACCCTTAATACATTTACATTTACATTTTCAATATTACTCAAAAATTCAATTAGTCAGTTACTAAATTCGGGAATTCTTAAAATTTAAAAATCAAATCACCATATTAAAAAATCAATATAGGAATGAATTACTCATCAATTAACTATTGCAGCTATAATTATGGGAGGTTAAACCGAAAACGTGTCATTTAATTTGGTTATATTTTAAGAAATAATAATTGATAATTGATATACGGAGTACAATTTATATCCGTAAGGAATAAGGAATGGGTCACTATTGTCACCTCTTAAACGCATAATTCATGTTTATGGCGGATCATCTTTGTAAAAAGCGCATGTATCAATTTATGAATCAGATATGTTGGATTCATGTTTGCATCACTACGTAACAATTCCTTTGATTCTCACTTCTCAGTAACTTTTTTGGTGGTAGGTGTAATTAGGGTTTTGAAGATTCAATGTTCATCTATTAAAACGAATCGACTTTTTCTTTGTAAGTAAAAATTGTTAAAGATTTCTATGCGTTACTCAATCGTTAATTTTTATCATGACCTAAAGATTCATAGTTGATCATGATAATTGATATTTGATTTTTTTGTACAGAGGATTATACAGAAGTATCTCGATGTACCTTTGAATGGTGCAACCGTGAAACATGATGCTGATAAATCAAAGGTTTGATCTTTGTACGTTATTATATGTGATACGTAATTGGGTTACTTAATGAAATCGATTGGTATTGTAATTGTGGGTTTCTATATGTCAAGTGTATTTCCATCCCTCGGTGGAAATATGCTTGATCAATATTGGGTTAACGTTCCGTCAGTGAAACGGATCGATGAAACTGCTTGCAAACAGGCACTTAAAAAATCTTGACATATAGTGCTTCATCGGGATATCAGGCAATATCAACTTTCTGAATTTTGACATGTTTCTTACTAATCTTCTTTCAGTACATGGCTGTCCTATATATTTATTTGTATTTTCAGTTTTTTTACCAAATTTGAGTTACAATCTCTTTGTAAAATTGTATTGTAAAAGATGAAATCACCTACACTGATGGAACGTTAGACAACCTTTATCCCTTTTTCCAGGTCAGGTGTATGGTTGCTACTCCCAATTTAATCACAAGACTTAGATATAACTCAATAAAGGTAATGCTAAATGTGGATTACGTAATGGTAAATATGTTCGACATATATACATAACCATAACTAAGTGGAACATAATTATAACCACTATCATAATATCTATAAAGATTGCTTAGTTATTTTTGAATTAATAATCAAGATATCAGCCAAATAAAGTCCAATGTTATTTATTCTCTTGATCATATAAGGATTGAATTATGCATGGATCATAAGATATATGCCCTTCGTAAACTTTGCAGAAGTAACAGTATTTTTAACTCATTTAAGGCTATACTCATATTTGTGTTCTAACAATGTGAGATTGCTTCTTCTTTTTTTATTCTTTAGACCTCTTTTGCTTTGTTTCAGTATGTACACACCAGTCGGCTTCCAGCTTACATGCAGACCATCGGTCATCATCCGATTTTTTTATCTGAACCTGAAGCCTCAAGGTAAGTAAATGTATTCTTATTCATTTAACATGCTGTCGGCTGATGTATGGTTCCATATGTAAGGGTTTTGATGATTTTTTATGCACCTGCGTACTCTTATTGTAACGTCATGCTTAAATTGCCCTGTTACTTTTGTTTGTGTTTAGGAAACGACAACATAGACCCAATTATTTATAGCAAACACAATGTTTATGTCTGATATTATTTCAGGTTTGTTGAACAACTTGGGTACAATTGCCAACATCTGCAACCAAAGAGTTCACAAGAACTATTACTACTGGTGCTGATATTCACATGATTAGACGGTTGGTGTTAACGTGACTTTGTGGAGCGAACATCCGACAAATTTTGAGGTGGGCACATACAAGTCACATGAGAAACCCGTTCTACTAGCAGCAACCTCATATTAGGTAAGAGACTATAGAGGTAAGTTCCTTTCAGGATTATACCCATGCTCATGATTATTATTCTATATATCTTTTAAATCCTCTTGGTGTTCCATTTTGAATGCCTAAATATTGTCTTTTTAAGTACTGTTCATGCTGGAGATTTAGTCCTTTCTACCCTTTTTTGTCGGCTTATATAAGATTCGTTTATTTATGTCAGATAAAAAAGGCGAACAAGCAAAAAAGGAAAAGGAGTGAAGCTGCACAATAGCAACACAATGCCGTCTCCTTTTAAACACGATTGTATAGTTTTAAAATCACTTTTTAAACGCTATTATATAGTTTTGATATCAAGGTTACTACTATCTATATCCTATAAGTATGAAATGATGTATAACTACAAAATACGAGTGGTATGCAACAAATAAAAAGCCAAAATGTAGTTGTAATTTTCCTGCTACAAAGTGCGATTAACCACTCTTCCTGTGTGAGACCATTTATAGATTATTAATGTCATTTAGTATAAAAGATGGACAACATAAATGGGCCAGTTTGACCTTATGTGGTCAAAATAGCCAGAACATACTGAATCACAGAAAGGCTTTAACCGATGGTTTGGAAAGTACTTTTAGATATTGATGTTGTAAACAAGTGTAAATAATGGGTTTGGATCAGGTTGGACCAGTCCACAAACACCTTCTTGCAAACCATTTAAATGGGTTTTACATATAATTTAATACGGAGTATAACTTATGTTTAAAATTTGAATGTAAAACTATATGCATCTGGAATAACAATTCTTAGGTGGTTTGAAGCATGAATGTCAATATTAGATAACTTATATTAATAATATTAAGGGTAATTTTCGTAGTAGTACAACATGTTGGTAAAGGTATATGTTTCCAATTATTGCATGTACCAGGTATGCAGCCGCGACATGACACGCAAAAAAAAAAAAATCATGTTTGAAGGGTATCATTCTCTTTTTTCAAGTCTATTGCATATCATATACTCTAAAATATAAGTAAAAGATACGAGTACATACGAAACCTTGAATGTATTATTTATTACAACAAAACTTTTTACCGGATCCCGCGAATTCGCGGGTCTTTAACTAGTAATTCAATAAAATAATTACATTAAATATATCATATTATAATTAAATAAATACTTAAATTTAACTATTTAATTGAATTTTATTTAATTTTAAATTTAAACTTTAAATGCTCGTTATATATAAAAAATGAATTTTCTAATGACAATCATTAGGGTTGTCATCAAAAAATATATGTGCATTAAATAATAATACTCCCTCCATCCCATCTTAAGTAGGGATGGTAAAATGACCCGTACTCGATGGGGAAACCTGAAACTCGTTATAATTGGGCCGAGTCTGACCCGAGTACGCTGGGTCATGCGCCGGGTATGGGGATGGTTACAAAAAAAAAAATTCGGGGTTTGGGTTCGGGTATGGTTTTGGATACAAACCCGTTTACCCAACCCGTATACCCAACCCGCATACCCGTATACCCGGCCCGAGGAATTTTGATAATAATTTTTATGTATAATTTTAGTATTAGTATTATATAGTTAATGTATGAAAGATCTCTCTCGTTCATATTGATTATAAACGTTCCATATTAATTGATTTCGTCGCGAGGTTTTGACCTCTATATGAGACGTTTTTCAAAGACTGCATTCATTTTTAAAACAACCATAACCTTTATTTTATCGATAAAGGTTTAAAAAGCATTACGTAGATTATCAAATAATGATAATCTAAAATATACTGTTTACACATGACCATTACATAATGGTTTACAATAAGAATATATTACATCAAAAATAAGTTTCTTGAATGCAGTTTTTACATAATATCATACAAGCATGGACTCCAAATCTTGTCCTTATTTTAGTATGCAACCGCGGAAGCTCTTAATAATCACCTAAGAATAAACATGCTTAAAACTTCAACAAAAATGTTGGTGAGTTATAGGTTTAACCTATATATTATCAAATCATAATAATAGACCACAAGATTTCATATTTCAATATACATCCCATACATAGAGATAAAATTCATTCATATAGTGAACACCTGGTAACCGACAGTAACAAGATGCATATAAGAATATCCCCTATCATTCCGGGAAATCCTTCGGACATGATATAAACGAATTCGAAGTACTAAAGCATCCGGTACTTTGGATGTGGTTCGTTAGGCCCAATAGATCTATCTTTAGGATTCGCGTCAATTAGTAGATCGGTTTACTAATTCTTAGGTTACCAAGCAAAAGGGGCATATTCGGCTTCGATCATTCACCCATATAATGTAGTTTCAATTACTTGTATCTATTTCGTAAAACATTTATAAAACTGCATGTATTCTCATCCCAAAATATTAGATTTTAAAAGTGGGACTATAACTCACTTTCACAGATTTTTACTTCATCGGGAAGTAAGACTTGGCTACTGGTCGATTCACGAACCTATAACAAATATGTACATATATATCAAAGTATGTTCAAAATATATTTACAACATTTTTAATACGTTTTACTGTTTTAAATTTATTAAGTCAGCTGTCCTCTTTAGTAACCTACAACTAGTTGTCCACAGTTAGATGTACAAAAATAAATTGATATATATTATCTTGAATCAATCCATGACCCAGTGTATACACGTCTCAGGCTAGATCACAACTCAAAGTATATATATTTTTGGAATCAACCTCAACCCTGTATAGCTAACTCCAACATTATTGCATATAGAGTGTCTATGGTTGTTCCAAATAATATATATACATGGGTCGATATGATATGTCAAAACATTTACGTACGTGTCTATGGCATCCCAAGATTATATAATATATTAGAATACATGTATAATACAATATAAGTTAGCTAGGATATGATTAATATAGATTTGTTACCAATTTTCACGTAGTTACAACAAGCAAAAATATCCAATCTTATTTTACCCATAACTTCTTCATTTTAAATCCGTTTTGAGTGGTTCAAGTTGCTATGGTTTCATATTGAACTTAAGTTTATGAATCTATACATAAAAATTATAAGTTTATAGTCAGAAATACAGGTTACAAGTCATTTTTGTAAAGGTAGTCATTTCAGTCGAAAAAATGACGTCTAGATGACCATTTTGGAAAACATACTTCCACTTTGAGTTTAACCATGATTTTTGGATATAGTTTCATGTTCATAAGAAAAATCATTTTTCCAGAAGAAAAACTTTTAAATCAAAGTTTATCATAATTTTTAATTAACTAACCCAAAACAGCCCGCGGTGTTACTACGACGGCGTATATCCAGTTTTACGGTGTTTTTCGTGTTTTCAGGTTTTAAATCATTAAGTTAGCATATCATATAGATATAGAACATGTGTCTAGTTGATTTTAAACATCAAGTTAGAAGGATTAACTTTTGTTTGCGAACAAGTTTAGAATTAACTAAACTATGTTCTAGTGATTTCAAGTTTAAACCTTCGAATAAGATAGTTTTATATGTATGAATCGAATGATGTTATGAACATCATTACTACCTTAAGTTTAGTAGGTAAACCTACTGGAAGTGACAAAAAATGATCTAGCTTCAAAGGATCTTGGATGGCTTGAAAGTTCTTGAAGTAGAATCATGACACGAAAACAAGTTCAAGTAAGATTATCACTCGAATTAAGACAGTTATAGTTATAGGAATTGAATCAAAGTTTGTATATGAGTATTACCTTGATTTAGAATGATATCTTACTGTAAACAACAAGGATTTCTTAAGGTTGGATGATCACTTTACAAGATTGGAAGTGAGCTAGTAAACTTGGAAGTATTCTTGATTTTATGAAACTAGAACTTGTAGAATTTATGAAGAACACTTAGAACTTGAAGATGGAACTTGAAAGAGATCAATTAGATGAAGAAAATTGAAGAATGAAAGTATTTGTAGGTGTTTTTGGTCGTTGGTATATGGATTAGATATAAAGGATATGTAATTTTTTTTTCATGTAAATAAGTCATGAATGATTACTAATATTTTTGTAATTTTATGAGATATTTCATGCTAGTTGCCAAATGATAGTTCCCACATGTGTTAGGTGACTCACATGGGCTACTAAGAGCTGATAATTGGAGTGTATATACCAATAGTACATACATTTAGAAGCTGTATATTGTACGAGTACGAATACAGGTGCATACGAGTAGAATTGTTGATGAAACTGAACGAGGATGTAATTGTAAGCATTTTTGTTAAGTAGAAGTATTTTGATAAGTGTCTTAAAGTCTTTCAAAAGTGTATGAATACATATTAAAACACTACATGTATATACATTTTAACTGAGTCGTTAAGTCATCGTTAGTCGTTACATGTAAATGTTGTTTTGAAACCTTTAGGTTAACGATCTTGTTAAATGTTGTTAACTCATTGTTTATTATATCTAAAGAGATATTTAATTATTACATTATCATGATATTATGATATATTAATATATATTAGTATGATATATATACAGTTAAATGTTGTTACAACGATAATCGTTACATATATGTCTCGTTTCGAAATTCTTAAGTTAGTAGTCTTGTTTTACATATGTAGTTCATTGTTAATATAAATAATGACATGTTTACTTATAATTTATCATGATTAAACATAGTATAACAATATCTTAATATGATTCATATGTAATTAGTAAGACGTTGTTATAACGATAATCGTTATATATATCGTTCCGAGTTTCTTAATTCAATAAACTCAATTTTTATGTATATAACTCATTGTTAAAATACCTAATGAGATACTTACTTATCATAATATCATGTTAACTATATATATAATCATAAATATGTCATCATATAGTTTTTACAAGTTTTAACGTTCGTGAATCACCGGTCAACTTGGGTGGTCAATTGTCTATATGAAACCTATTTCAATTAATCAAGTGTTAACAAGTTTGATTGCTTAACATGTTGGAAACACTTAATCATGTAAATATCAATTTCATTTAATATATATAAACATGAAAAAGTTCGGGTCACTACAGTACCTACCCGTTAAATAAATTTCGTCCCGAAATTTTAAGCAGTTGGAGGTGTTGACGTATCTTCTGGAAATAAGTGCGGGTATTTCTTCTTCACCTGATCTTCTCATTCCCAGGTGAACTCGGGTCCTCTACGAGCATTCCATCGAACCTTAACAATTGGTATCTTATTTTGTTTAAGTCTTTTAACCTCACGATCCATTATTTTGACGGGTTCTTCGATGAATTGAAGTTTTTCGTTGATTTGGATTTCGTCTAACGGAATAGTGAGATCTTCTTTTTCAAAACATTTCTTCAAATTCGAGACGTGGAAAGTGTTATGTACAGCCGCGAGTTGTTAAGGTAACTCAAGTCGGTAAGCTACTGGTCTGACACGATCAATAATCTTGAATGGTCCAATATACCTTGGATTTAATTTCCCTCGTTTACCAAATCGAACAACGCCTTTCCAAGGTGCAACCTTAAGCATGACCATTTCTCCAATTTCAAATTCTATATCTTTTCTTTTAATGTCGGTGTAGCTCTTTTGTCGACTTTGGGCGGTTTTCAACCGTTGTTGAATTTGGATGATCTTCTCGGTAGTTTCTTGTAGTATCTCCGGACCTGTAATCTGTCTATCCGTCACTTCACTCCAATAAATCGGAGACCTGCACTTTCTACCATAAAGTGCTTCAAATGGCGCCATCTCAATGCTTGAATGGTAGCTGTTGTTGTAGGAAAATTCTGCTAACGGAAGGTGTCGATCCCAACTGTTTCCGAAATCAATAACACATGCTCGTAGCATGTCTTCAAGCGTTTGTATCGTCCTTTTGCTCTGCCCATCAGTTTGTGGATGATAAGCAGTACTCATGTCTAGATGAGTTCCTAATGCCTACTGTAATGTCTGCCAGAATCTTGAGATAAATCTGTCATCCCTATCAGAGATAATAGAGATTGGTATTCCATGTCTGGAGATGACTTCCTTCAAATACAGTCTTGCTAACTTCTCCATCTTGTCATCTTCTCTTATTGGCAGGAAGTGTGTTGATTTGGTGAGACGATCAACTATTACCCAAATAGTATCAAAACCACTTGCAGTCCTTGGCAATTTAGTGATGAAATCCATGGTAATGTTTTCCCATTTCCATTCCGGGATTTCGGGTTGTTGAAGTAGACCTGATGGTTTCTGATGGTCTGCTTTGACCTTTGAACACGTCAAACATTCCCCTACGTATTTAGAAACATCGGCTTTCATACCTGGCCACTAAAAATGTTTCTTGAGATCCTTATACATCTTCCCCGTTCCAGGATGTATTGAGTATCTGGTTTTATGAGCTTCTCTAAATACCATTTCTCTCATATCTCCAAATTTTGGTACCCAAATTCTTTCAGCCCTATACTGGGTTCCGTCTTCCCGAATAATAAGATGATTCTCCGATCCTTTGGGTATTTCATCCTTTAAATTTTCCTCTTTTAAAACTCCTTGTTGTGCCTCCTTTATTTGAGTAGTAAGGTTAGTGTGAATCATTATATTCATAGCTTTTACTCGAATGGGTTCTCTGTCCTTTCTGCTCAAGGCGTCGGCTACCACATTTGCCTTCCCCGGGTGGTAACGAATCTCAAAGTCATAATCATTTAACAATTCAATCCACCTACGCTGCCTCATATTCAGTTGTTTCTGATTAAATATGTGTTGAAGACTTTTGTGGTCGGTATATATAATACTTTTGACCCCATATAAGTAGTGCCTCCAAGTCTTTAATGGAATAACAACCGCGCCTAATTCCAAATCATGTGTCGTATAATTCTGTTCGTGAATCTTCAATTGTCTAGACGCATAAGCAATTACTTTCGTTCGTTGCATTAATACACAACCAAGACCTTGCTTTGAGGCGTCATAATATATCACAAAATCATCATTCCCTTCAGGTAACGACAATATAGGTGTCGTAGTTAACTTTTTCTTTAACAATTGAAACGCTTTCTCTTGTTCATCTTTCTATTCAAATTTCTTCCCTTTATGCGTTAATGAAGTCAAGGGTTTTGCTATTCTGGAAAAGTCTTGGATGAACCTTCTGTAGTAACCAGCTAGTCCTAAAAACGGGCGTATGTGTTTCGGAGTTTTCGGGGTTTCCCACTTTTCAACGGTTTCAATCTTTGCTGGATCCACCTGAATACCTTCTTTGTTCACTATGTGACCGAGGAATTGAACTTCTTCCAACCAAAATGCACACTTTGAAAACTTAGCGTGCAATTTTTCTTTTCTCAGCAACTCTAGCACTTTTCTTAAATGTTCTTCGTGCTCTTGATCATTCTTCGAGTAAATAAGTATGTCATCTATAAAAACAATGACAAACTTGTCAAGATATGGCCCACACACTCGGTTCATGAGGTCCATGAACACAGCTGGTGCGTTAGTCAATCCAAACGGCATAACCATAAACCCGTAATGACCGTAACACGTCCTAAAAGCAGTCTTTGGAATATCATCCTCCTTCACCCGCATTTGATGATATCCAGAACGTAAATAGATCTTCGAATAAACAGACGAGCCTTGTAGTTGATCAAATAAGTCGTCGATTCTCGGTAGTGGGTAGCGGTTCTTGATGGTAAGTTTGTTCAACTCTCGGTAGTCGATACACAACCTAAATGTACCATCTTTCTTCTTGACAAACAAAACAGGAGCTCCCCATGGTGATGTGCTTGGTCGAATGAAACCACGCTCTAAAAGTTCCTATAACTGACTTTGTAATTCTTTCATTTCGCTGGGTGCGAGTCTGTATGGAGCACGAGTTATTGGTGCAGCTGATGTGAAGCGAGGTGTATATAAAATAGTTATTATTTTACTAGGAAAATACTATTAAATACGATACAATTTTACACAAGATATTTATTTATTTATAGAATGGATATACTTAAACCTTGCTACAACACTTATAGGCAGTGTACCTAATCGTACAGTAGTGTAGTTTTTAGTAAGTCCGGTTCGTTCCACAGGGAAATCTTTAAACAAAGCTCAACGCTATATTAGTTTACTTTTATAAAAATACAAATATATATATAAGTAATATTATTATTATAAAGGGGAGTTTTTTACCGTTTAATGACCGGTTTGTCGATTTTAAAACTTTAGTCGCAGTTAAAACCTAATGTAAAATATAAAATAAATACAAGACTTAAATTAAAGCATAAAGTAAATAACGATAATGAAATTGCGAATAATAAAAATGCGATAAAATAAAATTGCGATAATTAAAAAGTACGATAATTAAAAGTGCGATTAAATAACAATAAATAAAAGTGCGATAATTAGAAGTGCAATTAAATATAAAATAAAGGAAATTAAATATGAAATAAAAGAATTATGCTTATTTAAACTTCCGTAATCATGATGTTTGACGTGTTGATTTTAGTTTTATGCCCATGGGTTTATTTGTCCTTTGTCTTGGATTATTTAATATGTCCGTCTGGTTTTTGTCCATAACAGTCCATCAGTCATAAATATAAATTGCAAGTGTCCTTGTCAAATTATTATTATACCCGAAGTTAAATATTCCAACTAATTGGGGATTCGAATTGTAACAAGGTTTTAATACTTTGTTTAATGAATACACCAGGTTATCGACTGCGTGTAAACCAAGGTTTTACTACTTTGTTAACAATTACACCAATTACCCTTGAATGTAATTTCACCCCTGTTTTAATTATTCTAGTGGCTATTAATCCATTCCCGTGTCCGGTTAAATGAACGATTATTCGTACATATAATTACCACGCCCATCGTGTCCGATTGAGTGTATATGGTAATTATAGGGACGCCCAATTGTAAATCTTTATATTAACATTAACAAACTTTCATTTAGTTAAACAATTATAAAGCCCATTAATAGCCCATAGTCTAATTTCCACAAGTGTCGTTCTTTTGTCCAAACCCCAATTATGGTACAAAGCCCAATTACCCAATTTTAGTAATTAGCCCAACATCATGATTACTTCGTTTTAAATAAGCATAATAATAACTTAGCTACGAGACATTAATGTAAAAAGGTTGAACATAACTTACAATGATTAAAAATAGCGTAGCGTTACACGGACAGAATTTCGACTTACACCCTTACAACATTCGCTAAAATACCCTTATTATTAGAATTATAATTAAAATTAAAATTAAAATATAAATTATATATATATATATATATATCGTATAGATAGAGAAGAGAGAAAGATATTATGTTTTTAAAACTCGCAGAAAACTTGCTTTATATAGGACCTGACCAACATTTTTACTCCATGCGACTCGCATGGATTTTGTGCTTCTGGCCATGCGAGTCGCATGGCCACCCTGGATCCAGCCAAGTTGGTTTGTTTTCTTCTTGCCGACGTAATATAATAATAATATATAATATAATATATAATTATATATAATTATATATATATATTATATTATATTCTTGTGCATAGTAGACTAGATATTTTTGGTCCGTTGCGTCGGGCGTTTCTTCTTGGCTCAGGTCCCGGTTCCGGATTTTCGGTCGTCTTCGCGTATTATTTTATATCGTGTACTTTGCGTCTTGTAACTTGTACTCTTGTCATTTTGAGACGTTCCTCATCAATATTTTGAACCTTTTTGATTGTCTTTTGTACTTTTGAGCTTTTTGGTCGTTTGCGTCTTCAATTCGTCGAATCTGTCTTTTGTCTTCACCTTTTATTATTTAAACGAATATCTCTTGTAAATAGAACAATTGCAACTAAAAGCTTGTCTTTATTGAGGAATAATGCTATGAAATATATGTTCGTTTTTAGCATTATCAAATATTCCCACACTTGAGCGTTGCTTGTCCTCAAGCAATATCGTCTTGAAATACTAGAATCACTTCTTTATTCTTCACACTTTGTACATCAGTGATTTCTATACGGCGGTATAAACAATGGTAGTAACGATATGGTTTACAGTCCCACATGACTATAAAAATTTAGATCCATTAAGGAAATTGGATCTTTATGAAAACATTTGATCTTTTGAAAATTAAATCTAGTTTTTTTTTACCCTAGATAAGTTTTCCGGAATAACCCTTTACCGGTGTTTGCAAAATATTTTTGTGGGTTTGGTGGGTTTCAGATTTGAAAATTTTAGCTCAAAACTTGCGGTTTTGTGTCACCCACTTGCTAACCTTGTATTAGGAAAGCAACACGTCCAAGTTACTTGTTCCGTATATTACCTTTCGGCAAACTACCGTCCGGTTGTAAAGGAAAGCGTTGAACAAGCAACTGTTAAGGCAATGTCCCGTGACATGCTTTTGATTATGGTCTATAACGTGTCGGACGCAATTACTATCCTTGGTAGGAGCAATAGTAAAGCTCACCTTTATAATTTTTCGGTCTGGCACAAGGTCCTGTCTTCGACCATGCTATGCAACCACCGTTCTTACGGTTGACACCCGATTTGGTTCAGGTGACCTAATGAATTCCAGGTGAATTCCTAGGATTTTACGTTCAATGGTAATGAACGCATTGAAAATGGGTTTTCAGAAAACAAATCGGTTTGTAATTTTTATCAAAATATTTTCTCGTTCAAGCTCGAGTTTAGATATCATCGAATTCCATGAGTTTGAATTCTCAATCTTTAAGGTCAATCTCAAGGATTGAGTAATATCAGGCTTAAAAGCTGATTTTTGATCTTTAAAGGAGATTATCCTTTCTGGGGATCTGATTCATTAGTCTTATCAAGCTAATTTGCACGGTGCCCCCCCATTGTACGAGATAAATCCTTCTCATGGTTAGGATAAATCTGACCACTTGGCGACCCTGTTTAATGCTGAGGTCCGTGGATTTCCTGCTGATTTTAGTGATGACTTTTCTAGATTTTTCGTCAACCTACAGCTGGTCTGGACGACAACTTCATGACCTAAATCAAGAAGCGCGTGTCTTTTTCGGAAGACTTTACTTCCTTTTAGTGATGGAATTGATTCATCGTGTAGATCCATCTCTTCTTTTCTTTCATCGGGTAAAACAGTTTAGTTTAGTCCAAAGCAAAAGTATTTTCAGTTATTTGTTACAGATATATGTGACATATGTTTAAAATAACTTGGTAAATTTTCCCACACTTGGCTTTTATTTTCCTTTTTATCGTCCTCTATTCCATTTTAAATGAATTTTGACATTTTAGTTTGTTTCTTAATTTATGTTCTTTCTGAGATAACAATAATTTCGGTGTTAAAACCTAATTTTATCGTTCATAAATATGTATAAACATGATTTTGAGTTCATTTAATTGAAAATTTTGAAAAATTTTACTAGAATTGGGTAGTTAGTATATAAGACTAGGGCTGTTCTTTTTTATCAGAGAGCACTAGATTCTAATACAACTACTGCTTTACTAGTATTTTTAATGGTAACCAAGTGTATAAAGTAAAAAATTTTAAAATCCGAAAGAATTTAACCCCTTCCCACACTTAAGATCTTGCAATGCCCTCATTTGCAAGAAATCAGAAACAATTTAAATTATTGAGGGTTATTAGCGTAGAAAAATGATTAAATTTTACCAAAGTTTCAAACATATTGTCGTTTGATTGTTGAATGATAAATGGTGCACGTCATTTGTTCATTCTGTCTTGTTGTTATTTCACATATATTTTGCATCTTTGTTGTCAAAATTACTTGCTTTTGTTGAACTTAATGCCAGTCTTTGAAAACGCGTTGTTTTACCCTGTTTTGTGCATAAAATAGAATACATACAATACAAATATAATCATACATGCAATTTAAAATGGAACTTTGGCATCCCACTTTCAAACTATAAGAAAAATATTAGTACACAATAATAATAAGAATATCAAACATTACATAAACGTAATAAAATGTTAAGTGTTTAAAATAAAAATAAAAATTACCAACTTATCTCTACTGATCAGGAGGTGGGTTAGGAGGATAATTAGGATATGGATCCCAATTCATGTTCGCGTCCGGGTTCCATGGCTGATTATAGGTGAACTGGTATGCTGCGTCATAATCATATGAATCATAGGGTGGTCTCATTTCTGGCTGATGTGCGGGATAGTATGCGGGTCGGGTCGGATAATACATCTCACCAGGCTGCAACTGGCTTATAATTTGGCGCTGATGATAATCCCATCGGCCATGCTCTCGTTGCCGGGAATGCTCGTAGTCATTCCGACGTTGCCATGCCTCGTACTGCATATGCCTATCATAGTTCGTCATGTATTCATCCTCCATACGAACGCCTAAATCAAGAGCAGTCTCCCGAACAACTCCTATAATGTTGTTCGCCTCTTTCATTTCGTCATCCGAACCTCTCTCTACCTGTCGCTGAGGTCCCTCGTATCGATATACCCGACCACGTCTCATCAATAATACCCTTGCACCGTGATAAAGGTTTGAACTTATAGTTTCACCTTCATCCTCTATTTCGTTCATTGGACCCCCTTGGTGCTTATCCACACCTAAATACTCTCCAATGAGAGTAATGAAAATACCACCACCTATAATACTCCCCGATTTCATCCCCGAAACTACATTAGCAAGATAATAACCAACACAATAGGGAATGTTAACGAAACTCCTCGGGTCTCTAATACACTTGAGGTAGAACAAATCGTTTACGGTCAATTTCTCTTTATTCTTACCCCTTTGTGTAATTGTGTTTGCTAAGAATCTATGAATCACCCGGAGTTCAGCTCTGTCTATATCTAAGTATGTATGATTTCCACTGGCGTGAAATTCATTAAAGTGGGACATACGCCTCCAGACGGCGTTAATATCAAATTCCCTATCTATCCTTTCTCCTTGGGCAATCAGGCTATTACAGTCGGGGCTCAAAAGTTCAGCAGGGGTGTAAATCTGTAAAGCCCTGGCTAAATCTATCATGGACATTCTGTACATGCGTCCACCTAACAGAAATCTAATAAAGCTTCTATCATCTATCCTCCTAACATCACTGTTTAACTTAATAGTACTAAGTAATTCTATACACCATTCCCTATATACGGTTCTACGAATGGAAAATAGGCGCATCCAATCGTTAAACTGAGAATTACCATACCTTTGCACCAATAATTCCCGAATCGGTTCGGCAAGGTCAACTGTTTCCAAAGGTACCCAGTCAATTGCCCTTGGCATTTCAACAACCTTGAAGTAGAGAATGTGCATGTTCTTTTGATAATCTGGATACTCTATCCAACATCGATCAAATCTCAGATTTGGGTGTAACTGATCTTCATTAATGTCTAAGCTCAGAATCACTTGATGTGGAGCGAATTGACGAAACTGATTCATGAATAATTGATCTTGATCGTGATAAGGAATATGTTGCTCCTCATGTTCTTCTTCTTCTTGTTGCATATGTTGTTCTTGTTCATGAAACATTTCCGGTTCGGGCTCTGGTTGTCTGGACGATGATGCACCGTCCGTATCTGTATTTCTCTGCAAAACACATTAAACACAAAATTTGTGCATCCAAATATGCATTAGTGTTAGCAAATTAATAACTTGAAACAATTATGATGACATGTTCAATTCATAACACATTTTATACACATTTTCTTAACAATAACAATTCTACACTTTTACATACGAAAATGTGTACAATGTTTTATCACATTTAAACTCTTAAACATGTCAACAATAATCATTATAGCAATTAAACACTTGTTACATGGCATTCAAATCAAACTAGTGCTCATTTTCATATTTTTGTCAAGTCTACACTTTGTCAAATAAGCACATATGAAAATGTTCATCAAGTTTTTAAACATTCATCTCAAATTATATGCCAAACTAATCACTACTAGCAATTAAACAAGTTTCAAATGGCCTTTATATCAAATTAACCAAGTTCATGAATTTTTAGACTTAAAAAGTCTACTTTAATTCTCAAAAACATGTTTAGGCTCAAAGTTTGGATCAATTAACTACCTAAACATGTTACACTACTTAATTTAGCAACAATTCATGACAAAAATCGGCCATAACCTGTTAATATCAAAAAGCCCCAAATTGCTCAAGAACACAAACCCTAGATTCTTAAAAATTTGAAGTTTTTAGCTTCAATTCATGTTAAATAGCTTCTATCTAGGATATACATGCATAATATAACAACAATTTAGCTCTAATTACACCTAAATTTAACAAAATTAAAATATAAAATTTCTAGCTCAAGAACACAAAAATTCGAATTTAAAGAGATTAGGGGTGAAATCTTTACCTTTCTCCTGAAGGGGTTGAGACTACTGAATCTAGGCATGATTGTTGTGAAGTTTTGCAAGAAATTTGGTGAAAAATGATGAATTTTTGAGAGGGTTTTGGAGTAAGTTCGTGTATGTGTGTGTATTTGTGAGAAAGAAACAGGTCGACTGGAATTTTGATCCTGGCCAGTTTTTATTAGCCATGCGAGTCGCATGGTTTCCTGCCCATCCCCATGCGACTCGCATGGGGGTATTTTCCAGATAATTTTTTTTTTTTTTTTTTTTTTTTTTTTTTTTTTATAAAAACCTTATACTTTTAAAACATAAAATTTAATAAAATTTTAAAAATTTTGTTTCTTTTTAAGACGAGGTCGTTTCGGGACGATGCCCTAGTCCGTCCTTCGACAAAATTTTAAAATTTGTCAATTTCAAGCAATTGTTTTAAAAGCTTAGATTTTTGGGTTTTTTTCAATGTTTTTGGCATACTCTAATTCAATAAGATTAAAAATAATGATAATAAAAGTTCTCGTCCCTCCCTCGGGTAAAGCAATTTCGGTTCAAAGACCTAGTCTTCAACTTACGACGAATTTTAAAAATCATATTCTTAACTTAATGAGATAAAGTAAATTTTTGTTTTTAAATTCACACAACTTAAATATGAAATTCAAAATTATTATTAAAAATTCACACCAAACTTAAAAATTAAAATGGATAAAATTAAAAATTAAAAAAAATTCACACCAAACTTAATTTAAAAATTTATAGATTCATATCAAACTTATATTAATTTTTCAAATATTTACAATTTTAAATATATTGTTTTTACAAAGTTTACAATATTAATTTAAGATTTAAATATTAATTTTAAAAACATGTTAAAAATAAAATTAAAAATCTTTTTGTCTTTTTTCTCACTTTAATCAATCAAATATTATCAAAAATATGCGCCCCTCTTTTCGGTAAAGTAATTTCGGTTCCAAGACCTAATTTAACTCATGACGAATTTTTGAAATATTTTGGGTCGATTGTTTAAAGATATTTATACCTTAAGAATAAACGTTAAATTTCGCAGTGATGTAATAAATTTTTGAATGATATTAATAATTTCGGTCGCCAAACCTAATTTTATTCAATACCAATTTAATACTTTTTAGCGAACAAATTAGCGTTTATTATCAAAAGGTTAAAAATAAAAATAAAAATAAAAACTGTACAGACATTCCTGTGAAATAGATTTCTTAGTTATATGATCTATCCCATTCATAAGATAGTCGGTTTAATTGGTTTTCCATGGCTACATAGGCGTAACCTCGAGCATTCAGTGTCTTTTCTTCTAAACATATGAACGGTCCGTCTCTGCATAAAGTAACAAATTCGGTATTTGAATAGGTTTGATTATTTGAACATTTACCTCCATGTGACCATTTTCCGCATTTGTGACATCATTCTAGGTGTCGTGCTCTTCTTTTCGCTGCGGATTTTGATTTTCCTTTACCAAATTGTAACTTATTATCTTCGCATCTGGATTCTTTTCTAACTCCGTCCATTCTTTCTCTGATTACTGATACTAATTCACTCGGTAGTATGTCATTATTACGTTTGGTGATCAAAGCGTGTAGCATTAGACCATGGTTTAGTTCACAGGCAGTCTTCATTTCGTAGAAACCTAAAAAAATAAAAATTCAGAATGGGGGGAGAAGACTAGTTCTTTAGGGTCTGCTAGGGAAAGACCATACGTGTTCCATTTTCGAGAACTACACGAAAACAGACAATCTAACTCTAACAGAAATACATATTATCCTTTAAAGACTTGATTCTCCCCACACTTAGTTAGCTGTGGTATCGAAATTGTGATTAACTTCGTTGTCGACTTCCATCGGACCATGTATGTAATGTTTAACTCTGTGACCATTAACTTTAAATTCTATCCCATTTGAATTTATTAATTCTATCGTTCCGTATGGAAAAACTCTTTTGACTATGAATGGTCCAGACCATCTTGATTTCAATTTTCCAGGAAATAGCTTGAATCGTGAATTGAAAAGAAGAACTCTGTCTCCTTCTTTAAATTCTTTTGAACTTCTGATTCTTTTATCATGCCATTTCTTCGTTCTTTCTTTATAGATTAACGAATTTTCGTATGCTTCATGTCTTAATTCTTCTAATTCGTTTAGTTGACTTAATCGTAGACGTCCGGCTTCATGTAAATCAAGATTACATGTCTTCAAAGCCCAAAATGCTTTGTGTTCAATTTCTACTGGAAGATGACATGCTTTTCCATAAACAAGTCTAAAAGGTGTGGTTCTAATTGGAGTTTTGTAGGCTGTTCTAAAAGCCCAGAGTGCATCCTCCAATTTAATGGACCATTCCTTCGGATTTGATCCTACGGTTTTCTCTAGAATACGTTTTAAAGCTCGGTTGGTATTTTCAACTTGTCCACTTGTTTGTGGATGATATGTGGTGGAGATTTTATGAGTTACTCCATATCTTTTAAGAACTTTCTCAAGTTGATTATTACAGAAATGAGTACCCCGATCACTTATTAAAGCTTTCGGTGTTCCAAACCTTGCAAAAAGATGTTTTAAAAAGTTGACTACAACTCGTGCATCGTTAGTTGGGAGAGCTTGTGCTTCCGCCCATTTAGATACATAATCAATGGCTACGAGTATATATAGATTATTATGAGATTTTGGAAATGGACCCATAAAGTCAATACCCCAAATGTCAAATACTTCACATACTTGGATGACATTTTGTGGCATTTCATCACGTTGACTTATTTTTCCGGCCCTTTGACAAGCATCACAGGATTTGCAAAGAAGGTGTGCGTCTTTGTAAATTGTAGGCCAATAGAATCCAACATCATAAACTTTTCTTGCTGTTAGTTGAGGCCCATAATGCCCTCCTGTTGGTCCTGTGTGACAATGGTTTAATATTTTACTGGCTTCATCTCCGAATACACATCGGCGTATTATTCCATCGGGACAACTTTTAAACAGATGTGGATCTTCCCAGAAATAGTGTTTTATATCACTGAAGAATTTCTTTCGTCTTTGGTACGATAATCCTTTTTCAAGGAATCCACAAACTAAGTAGTTTGCATAGTCTGCAAACCATGGGATTTCTTTATAATCTATCTTCAATAGATATTCATCAGGAAAGTTGTCTTGTATGGCCGATTCATTTAGAACTTCTAATTCGGGATTTTCAAGACGAGAAAGATGATCAGCGGCGAGATTTTCTGCTCCTTTTTTATCTCGGATTTCAATATCAAACTCTTGTAAGAGTAAGATCCAACGGATTAATCTTGGTTTAGCATCTTGTTTTGAAAATAGGTATCTAAGAGCAGAATGGTCGGTACAGACCACCGTTTTTGCTAGAACGAGATATGATCGAAATTTGTCAAAAGCAAAGACAATAGCAAGGAGTTCTTTTTCAGTAGTTGTATAGTTCGTTTGTGCTCCTTGTAATGTCTTACTAGCATAATATATAGGTTGAAATCGTTTTTCAATCCTTTGTCCTAAAACGGCTCCCATTGCAAAATCACTTGCATCGCACATTAGTTCAAATGGTAGATTCCAATTTGGTGTTATCATGATCGGCGCATTAGTGAGTTTTTCTTTAAGAATATTAAAAGATTTGATACACTCATCTGAAAAGATGAATGGCGCATCCTTTTCTAGGAGTTTATTCATAGGAGTGGCAATTTTAGAAAAATCTTTTATGAAACGTCGGTAAAAACCGGCATGCCCTAGAAAACTCCTAACTCCTCTAACATTGGTGGGATGTGGAAGTTTAGCAATTACATCTACTTTAGCTTTATCCACTTCAATTCCTTCTTTTGAAATTTTATGTCCAAGAACGATGCCTTCTTTAACCATGAAATGGCATTTCTCCCAATTAAGTACTAGATTTGATTTTTCGCATCTAATTAGCATTCGTTCCAGATTAACTAGACATGATTTAAATGTATCACCGAAGACTGAAAAGTCATCCATGAATACTTCCATGCATTCTTCTATCATGTCGTGAAAAATCGCCATCATACACCTTTGAAAGGTTGCAGGGGCGTTACAAAGTCCAAATGGCATGCGTTTGTAAGCAAAAGTACCATAAAGGCACGTGAATGTGGTTTTCTCTTGGTCCTCGGGTGCTATTGGAATTTGAAAATATCCGGAAAATCCATCTAGAAAACAATAGTAACTATTTCCGGCTAATCTTTCCAACATTTGATCAATGAAAGGTAAGGGAAAGTGATCTTTTCTGGTGGCGTCATTTAATTTTCTATAATCAATACATACACGCCATCCTGTTACAGTCCTAGTAGGAATAAGCTCATTTTTCTCATTTGTAATGACAGTCATGCCACCCTTCTTAGGCACGCATTGAACTGGGCTTACCCATGGACTATCAGAAATTGGATATATCAAACCTGCATCTAGCAGTTTAATAATCTCTTTCTTAACTACATCTTGCATATTAGGATTTAGTCTTCGTTGGCGTTGCACATACGTTTTATGACCTTCTTCCATAAGGATTTTATGTGTGCAATACGAAGGACTTATTCCTTTAATATCATGAATCTTCCATGCAATGGCTGGTTTATGAGCTTTCAACACAGAAATGAGTTGTGATTTCTCATTTTCAGTAAGAGAAGACGATATTATTACAGGTAATTCAGATTCACCTTGTAAATAAGCGTATTCCAAATGGTTTGGAAGTGGCTTTAACTCTAATTTCGGAGGTTCTTCTATCGATGATTTATATCGATATCTGTCTTCTTCTTTTAGCATTTGAATTTCTTCTGTTGTTGGTTCATATCCATTAGCTATAAGTGTAGCTAACATTTCAGCTTCATCAATTGGTTCATTACCTTCTCCTAAAGAACATTCTCCTGTCCCTTGTAATTCTGGAAATTCTTCTAATAATTCTGCATGTGCATCTATAGTTTGAATATAATAACATGTATCATCTGCAGATTGTGGTTGTTGCATTGCTCTATCAACTGAAAAGGTAACACTCTCATCCTCTATACTTAGGGTCAGTTTCTTACCGAACACGTCTATCATTGCTTTAGCCGTGTTTAAGAATGGTCTTCCTAATATGAGAGGAACTTGAGAATCTTCTTCCATGTCCAAAACAACAAAATCTACTGGAAATACTAAAGTACCAACTTTAACTAGCATATTCTCCATTATCCCTCTAGGATATTTTATTGATCTATCGGCTAGTTGTATGCTTATTCTGGTTGGTTTCAATTCTCCAAGGTCTAGTTTAGTGTATAGTGAATACGGCATTAGATTTATACTAGCACCTAAGTCTGCCAATGCTTCTATTGAACTAAGACTACCCAGAAAACATGGAATTGTGAAACTTCCTGGATCAGATAGTTTTTCTGGTATCTTATTCAACAGCACTGCTGAACAATTAGCATTCATAGTAACAGCCGAGAGTTCTTCCATTTTCCTTCTATTCGTGATTAGATCTTTCAAGAATTTAGCATATCTAGGCATTCCTGAAATTACATCAATGAAAGGAAGATTTACATTTATCTGTTTAAACATATCCAAGAATTTGGATTGCTCGGCTTCAAGTTTTTCTTTCTTCATTTTACTCGGGTAAGGAAGTGGTGGTTGGTATGGTTTAACATAAGGTTTATCCTTAACTGTGTTATCTTCATTAACCTTTTCAACTACTGGTTCTTTTTCCTTATCTTGATCAGGTTGTGGTTCTTGTGGAGTAGGAATAGTTTCATCGGAAGTTACAGGTATTTCAGGTGGTTTAAGTGTTGTACCACTTCTTGTGGTAATGGCTTTAGCTGTTTCATTCCGTGGGTTAGCATTTGTATCACTAGGTAGACTTCCCGGTTTTCTTTCACCTATTAACCTTGCTAGGTTACTCACTTCTTGTTCCAGATTTTGAATAGAAGCTTGTTGATTTCTAAATGCTTGAGCATTTTGTTCATTGGTTTGTTTTTGAGATGTGAAAAACTGCGTTTGAGTTTCAACTAGCTTCGTCATCATATCTTCTAAATTTGGTTTTTTATCATCGGTTTGTTGTGGTGGTTTGTTTTGAAAATTCGGTCTTTGCTGATTATAAGTATTATTGGATACTTGTTGATTGCTAGGAACTTGTTGGTTGTTGTATGGAATATTTCGGTTATAATTCTGGTTTTGATTATAAATTGGTCTTGGCGGTTGATAATTATTCTGATAATTATTTCCAGGCCTTTGGTTTATGTATGAAATATTCTCTCTTTGTTCCATTGTTAATTCAATACTGAGACAATCTTTTGTCAAATGTGGTCCTCCACACTGCTCACAACTAATTCGTATTGAGTGAATATCTTTAGTCATCTTTTCCATTCGTCTCTCCACAGCATCTATCTTTGCGGAAATGGAATCTAAGTCATGGCTAGAATCGGCTCTAGCTGCTTTAGATGATCTAATGATATCTTTTTCTTGGTGCCACTCATGTGAGTGGGAAGCAGTGTTATCAATAATTTTGTAAGCATCAGTTTCGGTTTTCTTCATAATAGAACCACCAGCTGCTATATCTATGTCTTTTCTTGTAGTGATGTCGCATCCTTGGTAGAATATTTGTACTATTTGACAGGTGTCTAAACCATGTTGCGGACATCCTCTTAACAACTTTCCATATCTTGTCCACGCCTCATATAGAGTTTCATTTGGCTTTTGTGTGAACGTAACAATTTCTGCTTGAAGTCTTACGGCTTTAGATGCAGGAAAAAATTGTTTAAGAAATTTGTCAATTAAAACGTCCCATGTATCAATCGCCCCTTCAGGTAACGATTCCAACCAATCTTTGGCTTCTCCCTTTAAAGTCCAGGGAAATAACATGAGATATATCTGTTCATCCTCCACTTCTCGGATTTTAAATAGTGTGCAGATCCTATTAAAGGTACGTAGATGTTCATTTGGATCTTCCTTCGGCGCACCACTAAATTGACATTGATTAGTCACCATGTGTAGAATTTGTCCTTTGATTTCATAATCTGGCGCATTAATGTCTGGATGAGTAATTGCGTGACCTTGGCCAGTGCGTTTAGCTCTCATTCGGTCTTCCATACTTAAAGGTTCCAAATTCTCCATAATTGAATTTGTTGAATCGGTATCACTAGATGCTTCTGATTTAATAGTTCGTTCCTCAACAATCTCTGTTTGAATGATTGGTGGCTCCGGAGGAAAGTTTAGTGGTTCAGGATCTACGAACCGTTCCTGAATATTCTCCGGATTCTCAATTGTGAAGTTGGGTTCAAAAAATGAATTATCGGAAATTTGAACTGAAGTACTTGGTTGACTGGATGACGATTCTAAAGAAAAATCAACGGCGGTTATATTTGTTAAACGATGTCTTGATCTAGTTACAGGTGGTGAACGTACAAAAGGTGATGAACGTCTTGCTCGGTGCATTCACTGAATATCCTATTAGTTTTTTTTTAAAAAAGAAAGAAAAATTATAATAAGTTATCCAATCAATAGACTTTTCTGATTTTGCCCACGTTTCGAATAGCCAAAAGATGCAGCAGAGGGGCAGGATTCGTTTGGTCTCAATATAATTGAGGACTGTTTGGCTCCAATAACCCGGTCCACGTACAAATCCAACTATTACTACGAACCAGAAAATTTTGATGTCTATCAATTTAACCACTCAAAATAAATTTTCGTAATTTTAAGAAATTTAGATAAGAAGTAGAAAAAATTCTAAGTCCTAAAAACTAGAATAGCGAGAAATAAGAAAGAAAAAGAGTTCGTCGCAAAAGGTCGAAAAAGAAAAAAAAATGGTTGAAAAATAAAAGGTGACGGAAAAATAAAAGAAACTTATAAAAACTTAAAAATACTTGACTAACCTAACCTTATTACTACAACTAACTTAAAATTATAATCGCAAATTGAAATTACTAATTGGAATGATAATTGGTACATAGTAAAAGGTCTAAAAATATTAAAGCTTACATGAAAAACTAAATCCCAAATGGAAATAACTTAAAAAGAAACTAAAACTTAAAAAAGGCGTCGCAAAATTCTAAAGCACCTAAATCTTAGTCTAAAGAAAAAGCACTTAAGGAATTCTACGGCAAAGCCTAAAAATCTAGGAGTAAAAATAATTATAGCAAAAACTAAGTTTAAAATTAAATATGAGCTAAAAATACAAATATTACGCTACAACGATTAAAAAGGGACAAAATATAAAAATATACAAAAAGTTGTAAAAAGTATAATTTTTATAAAAATATTATTTTTATATTTTATAATGAAAGTATTAAGTTTATAATAAATAAAACTAGTTTAAAAGTAATATAAATAAAATAAACTAAAAACTTAATTATAATAATAATAATAAGATTAGGGTTTAATTAATAATAATAAAATAATATCCGTAATAAATGCAGAATTAGGGTACGTTTGTGGCCTGGTCAAACCCCTCATGCGAGTCGCATGGAATAAGGGGGTGGGTCATGCGAGTCGCATGGCCACCCTGAACTGGTTCAATTGGACTGGTTCAAATGACAGGTCACGTAATTTATTTAATATTTATTTTTAATTTCTGTTTTATATATAATATAAGATATAAATATATAATTTAAATAAAAACTTAATAAAATACTAAAATAAAATACAAATACTTTAATATTTTGTAAATAATAAAGAAAAACTTAAAATACACTTTAAAATATTTTTTTTTTTTTTTTAATTCTTTAAACAAAAATATAAATTTTACAAAAACAAATTATAACTTAAAATTTAAAAATATGGCGTTTCGCTTCGGCGGTCCCCGGCAGCGGCGCCAAAAATACTTGATGTGAAGCGAGGTGTATATAAAATAGTTATTATTTTACTAGGAAAATACTATTAAATACGATACAATTTTACACAAGATATTTATTTATTTATAGAATGGATATACTTAAACCTTGCTACAACACTTATAGGCAGTGTACCTAATCGTACAGTAGTGTAGTTTTTAGTAAGTCCGGTTCGTTCCACAGGGAAATCTTTAAACAAAGCTCAACGCTATATTAGTTTACTTTTATAAAAATACAAATATATATATAAGTAATATTATTATTATAAAGGGGAGTTTTTTACCGTTTAATGACCGGTTTGTCGATTTTAAAACTTTAGTCGCAGTTAAAACCTAATGTAAAATATAAAATAAATACAAGACTTAAATTAAAGCATAAAGTAAATAACGATAATGAAATTGCGAATAATAAAAATGCGATAAAATAAAATTGCGATAATTAAAAAGTACGATAATTAAAAGTGCGATTAAATAACAATAAATAAAAGTGCGATAATTAGAAGTGCAATTAAATATAAAATAAAGGAAATTAAATATGAAATAAAAGAATTATGCTTATTTAAACTTCCGTAATCATGATGTTTGACGTGTTGATTTTAGTTTTATGCCCATGGGTTTATTTGTCCTTTGTCTTGGATTATTTAATATGTCCGTCTGGTTTTTGTCCATAACAGTCCATCAGTCATAAATATAAATTGCAAGTGTCCTTGTCAAATTATTATTATACCCGAAGTTAAATATTCCAACTAATTGGGGATTCAAATTGTAACAAGGTTTTAATACTTTGTTTAATGAATACACCAGGTTATCGACTGCGTGTAAACCAAGGTTTTACTACTTTGTTAACAATTACACCAATTACCCTTGAATGTAATTTCACCCCTGTTTTAATTATTCTAGTGGCTATTAATCCATTCCCGTGTCCGGTTAAATGAACGATTATTCGTACATATAATTACCCCGCCCATCGTGTCCGATTGAGTGTATATGGTAATTATAGGGACGCCCAATTGTAAATCTTTATATTAACATTAACAAACTTTCATTTAGTTAAACAATTATAAAGCCCATTAATAGCCCATAGTCTAATTTCCACAAGTGTCGTTCTTTTGTCCAAACCCCAATTATGGTACAAAGCCCAATTACCCAATTTTAGTAATTAGCCCAACATCATGATTACTTCGTTTTAAATAAGCATAATAATAACTTAGCTACGAGACATTAATGTAAAAAGGTTGAACATAACTTACAATGATTAAAAATAGCGTAGCGTTACACGGACAGAATTTCGACTTACACCCTTACAACATTCGCTAAAATACCCTTATTATTAGAATTATAATTAAAATTAAAATTAAAATATAAATTATATATATATATATATCATATAGATAGAGAAGAGAGAAAGATATTATGTTTTTAAAACTCGCAGAAAACTTGCTTTATATAGGACCTGACCAACATTTTTACTCCATGCGACTCGCATGGATTTTGTGCTTCTGGTCATGCGAGTCGCATGGCCACCCTGGATCCAGCCAAGTTGGTTTGTTTTCTTCTTGCCGACGTAATATAATAATAATATATAATATAATATATAATTATATATAATTATATATATATTATATTATATTCTTGTGCATAGTAGACTAGATATTTTTGGTCCGTTGCGTCGGGCGTTTCTTCTTGGCTCAGGTCCCGGTTCCGGATTTTCGGTCGTCTTCGCGTATTATTTTATATCGTGTACTTTGCGTCTTGTAACTTGTACTCTTGTCATTTTGAGACGTTCCTCATCAATATTTTGAACCTTTTTGATTGTCTTTTGTACTTTTGAGCTTTTTGGTCGTTTGCGTCTTCAATTCGTCGAATCTGTCTTTTGTCTTCACCTTTTATTATTTAAACGAATATCTCTTGTAAATAGAACAATTGCAACTAAAAGCTTGTCTTTCTTGAGGAATAATGCTATGAAATATATGTTCGTTTTTAGCATTATCAGCAGCTCCTGGTACAAGGTCTATTTGAAATTCAACGGATCGATGTGGGGGTAATCCCGGTAATTCTTTCGGAAATACATCGGGAAATTCTTTTGCGACAGGAACATCACTGATGTTCTTTTCTTCAGGTTTAACTTCCTCGATGTGTGCTAGAATGAAGTAACAACCTTTTCTTATTAGTTTTTGCGCCTTCAAACTACTAATAAGATTTAATTTCGCGTTGTTCTTTTCTCCGTACACCATTAAAGGTTTTCCTTTTTCACGCATAATGCGAATCGCATTTTTGTAACAAACGACCTCTGCTCTCACCTTTTTCAACCAGTCCATGCCAATTATTACATCAAAACTCCCTAATTCGACTGGTATTAAATCAATTTTAAACTTTTCATCCCCCAGTTTAATTTCTCTCTCCCGACATATATTATCTGCTGAAATTAATTTACCGTTTGCTAATTCGAGTAAAAATTTACTATCCAAAGGCGTCAATGGGCAACTTAATTTAGCACAAAATTCTCTACTCATATAGCTTTTATCCACACCCGAATCAAATAAAACATAAGCAGATTTATCATTAATAAGAAACGTACCCGTAACAAGCTCCGGGTCTTCCTGTGCTTCTACCGCATTAATATTGAAAACTCTTCCACAGCCCTGCAAATTAGTATTCCCATGATTCGGGCAATTTCTAATAATGTGGCCCGGTTTTCCACATTTATAACAAACAGCGTTGGTATTACTTGCTCCGACACTATTCGTTTCGGCATTACTTGTTCCGACATTATTTGTTCCTTTAGTTCTGTTAAACTTTGGTCCGTAGACCTCACACTTTGTCGCGCTATGACCATTTCTTTTACACCTATTGCAAAATGTCGTGCAAAACCCCTGATGATTTTCTACACACCTATGACATGGCTGTTTTTGGTTTTTGTTTCCGTTGTTGTTATTGAGGTTGTTGTTGGGATTGTTATTGCTGTTGAAACGGTTGTTGTAGTTGTTGTTGTTGGGATGTTTGTTGTAGTTATGGTTAGGATTGCGGTTATTGTTGCGATTGTTGTTGCGGTTGTTGGGATAGTTGTTGCGATTGTGGTTGTAATTGTTGTTGTTGTTGTACCGGTGACTCTTGTCACCGTTTTCCTCCCACTTCCTCTTAAGTTGTTTCGTGTTGGCTTCTTCGGCTGTCTGCTCTTTAATTCTTCCCTCAATCTGATTTATGAGTTTATGAGCCATTCGACTTGCCTTCTGTATAGAAGCGGGCTCGTGTGAACTCACATCTTCTTGAATCCTTACTGGTAACCCTTTTACAAACGCGTTGATCTTCTCTTCTTCATCTTCGAATGCTCCCGGACACAATAGGCACAACTCTGTGAATCGTCGTTCATATGTGGTAACGCCGAACCCTTGTGTTCGTAACTCTCTAAGTTCTGCCTTGAGTTTATTCACTTCGTTTCTAGGACGGTACTGCTCGTTCATCAATTGCTTGAATGCCGACCACGGTAGTGCGTAAGCAGCATTTTGTCCTACCTGTTCAAGATAGGTGTTCCACCACATTAACGCAGTACCTGTGAAGGTATGCGTAGCGTACTTAAATTTATCCTCTTCAGTACACTTATTTATGGCAAACACCGATTCGACTTTCTCGGTCCACCGTTTCAATCCAATTGGTCCTTTGGTTCCATCAAATTCCAAAGGTTTGCAGGCAGTAAATTCTTTGTAGGAGCATCCTACACGATTTCTTGTGCCGTTAGCTGCATTGCTAGATTCAGAGTTATTGTTGGTATGTAGCGCAGCCTGTACTGCGGCTATGTTTGCAGCAAGAAAGGTACGAAATTCTTCTTCGCTCATATTCATGGTGTGTCGAGTAGTCGGTGCCATTTCCTTCAAAATAGCCAACTGAATCGAGTTAATCATACAGAATATTAAGAGTAGCCAATAGTATTTCGTAGCATAATATGAACTTATCTATAAAAGCTTTTTCTTCATATTAGCGTTTTATAAGTTTAAATTTGGGTACTACCTACCCGTTAAGTTCATACTTAGTAGCTAATATACAATTCAACTACTACAATTCCATATGAAAAACTGATTATAATAATATATCACATACAAATATTCTTCAAACTTACAACTTCGCTATATTACATATAACATGAAATATAGTACACTATGATACATGACAGTTTTGAAGATAAATCTAGTTAATACGCAAGTTGTTCAGCAAAGGAAATAAAGACATGTAATTCATAAGTCCAGAAACAAGTCATGCATTCTGGTTTTACTAAAACGACTTCCCATCCTTGGTCTTATGGAAAATAACCGTTATGACCATTGGCTAGGCAGCATGTTGTAATGTCGTCAAAAGGACGAGGGTTTCGTAATGTCCAACAGCCCCGTAATAATCTAAAAACCTTGTTTCTCACCCCAACTACTGAATCCGTCACTTGTGGGAAGGTTTTATTTAAAAGTTGCAATCCGATGTTCTTTTTCTCACTTTGGTAAGAAGCGAACATCACTAACCCGTAAGCATAACATGCTTCTTTATGTTGCATGTTAGAAGCTCTTTCTAATTCACAAAATCCTATGTTGGGATATGTTGAGTCAAAATAGGTTCTTAACCCGTAGCGTAAAATTGCATTTGGGTTCCCCGCATTTAATGCTTTAAAGAAAACACGGCGTAAATTACGGTCTCCCCAATGTGATATACCCCACCTATCAAAGGAAAGCCTTTTATAAACTAAGGCATTTCTGGAAAGTCTTTCAAATGTTTGACAAGTTAATTTCGCCATAACTAAATGTGCTGATGAATTTTGACCGACTCTAGACAAGATTTCCTCAATCATATCCTCTGGTAGGTCTTCTAAAATATTTGGTTGTCTACCCTTAACGTCCATTTTTTTTATACTGTAAAATAGACAAGGATTAGATTCGTAAAAGATAATTAACAAACAATACAAGCAATTTTTACATAGAACATAAAAGTACAAGCACACTACAATACATATAATACACAACATGATTACAACCCTCTAATCTGAATCATTGGTTTCTTCTTCTTCTTCGGACTTGGTTCGTTTTCTTAATTTTCTAGGAATATATGGTGTTCCTCTACTACGATCCGTCGTTTTCCATAATGGTTTAGAAAAACCTGGTGGTTTAGAGGTTCCCGGGTCATTGTTACATTTTAGGAAATACGGATGTTGCCGATACATAAAAAGTTCATCGGGATTGGAATCGGGTTTCTCTATTTTTATACCTTTCCCTTATTATTTTCTTTTGCTTTATTAAATTGGGTCGTGGTAATTTCTATAACATCATCGGAATCCTCATCGGGATCTGATTCATCGGAAAATTGGTAATCTTCCCAATATTTTGCTTCCTCGGCGGAAACACCATTGACCATTATTAACTTTGGTCCGTTGGTTGAGTATTTTCTTTTATTTAATCGATTTACTATAGGTATCAATATTTCTTCCTCCGGAACCTCTTCTTCTTCTGGTTCCTCCTCTTCCGATTCCTCCTCTTCTGGTTCCTCTTCTTCCGGTTCCTCCTCTTCCGGTTCCTCCTCTTCTGGTTCCTCTTCGGGAATTTGTGAATCTTCTCAAAATATATTCGACTCTTCATTATTATTAGGTGAATCAATGGGATTTGTACTAGAGGTAGACATCTATCACACAATATCAAACACGTTAAGAGATTAATATATCACATAATATTTACATGTTAATAATATATAGTTTTCAACAAACAAAAAAATGTTAAGCAATAGTTTTTGAAGAAAAACACGGTCGAAGTCCAGACTCACTAATACATCCTAACAAACTCGGTAAGACACACTAATGCAATTTTCTGGTTCTCTAATACCAACGCTCTGATACCAACTGAAGTGTCCCGTTCATATTGATTATAAACGTTCCATATTAATTGATTTCGTCGCGAGGTTTTGACCTCTATATGAGACGTTTTTCAAAGACTGCATTCATTTTTAAAACAACCATAACCTTTATTTTATCGATAAAGGTTTAAAAAGCATTACGTAGATTATCAAATAATGATAATCTAAAATATACCGTTTACACACGACCATTACATAATGGTTTACAATAAGAATATATTACATCAAAAATAAGTTTTTTGAATGCAGTTTTTACATAATATCATACAAGCATGGACTCCAAATCTTGTCCTTATTTTAGTATGCAACAGCGAAAGCACTTAATAATCACCTGAGAATAAACATGCTTAAAACGTCAACAAAAATGTTGGTGAGTTATAGGTTTAACCTATATATTATCAAATCATAATAATAGACCACAAGATTTCATATTTCAATATACATCCCATACATAGAGATAAAATTCATTCATATGGTGAACACCTGGTAACCGACATTAACAAGATGCATATAAGAATATCCCCTATCATTCCGGGAAATCCTTCGGACATGATATAAATGAATTCGAAGTACTAAAGCATCCAGTACTTTGGATGGGGTTCGTTAGGCCCAATAGATCTATCTTTAAGATTCGCGTCAATTAGTAGATCGGTTTACTAATTCTTAGGTTACCAAGCAAAAGGGGCATATTCGGCTTCGATCATTCACCCATATAATGTAGTTTCAATTACTTGTGTCTATTTCATAAAACATTTATAAAACTGCATGTATTCTCATCCCAAAATATTAGATTTTAAAAGTGGGACTATAACTCACTTTCACAGATTTTTACTTCGTCGGGAAGTAAGACTTGGCTACTGGTCGATTCACGAACCTATAACAAATATGTACATATATATCAAAGTATGTTCAAAATATATTTACAACATTTTTAATACGTTTTACTGTTTTAAATTTATTAAGTCAGATGTCCTCATTAGTAACCTACAACTAGTTGTCCACAGTTAGATGTACAGAAATAAATCGATATATATTATCTTGAATCAATCCACGACCCAGTGTATACACGTCTCAGGCTAGATCACAACTCAAAGTATATATATTTTTGGAATCAACCTCAACCCTGTATAGCTAACTCCAACATTACTGCATATAGAGTGTCTATGATTGTTCCAAATAATATATATACATGGGTAGATATGATATGTCAAAACATTTGCATACGTGTCTATGGTATCCCAAGATTACATAATATATTAGAATACATGTATAATACAATATAATTTAGCTAGGATATGATTAATATAGATTTGTTACCAATTTTCACGTAGCTACAACAAGCAAAAATATCCAATCTTGTTTTACCCATAACTTCTTCGTTTTAAATCCGTTTTGAGTGGTTCAAGTTGCTATGGTTTCATATTGAAATTAAATTTATGAATCTATATAGAAATAGTATAAGTTTATAGTCGGAAATACAGGTTACAAGTCGTTTTTGTAAAGGTAGTCATTTCAGTCGAAAGAACGACGTCTAGATGACCATTTTGGAAAACATACTTTCACTTTGAGTTTAACCATGATTTTTGGATATAGTTTCATGTTCATAAGAAAAATAATTTTCCCAAAAGAACAACTTTTAAATCAAAGTTTATCATAGTTTTTAATTAACTAACCCAAAACAGCCCGCGGTGTTACTACGACGGCGTATATCCAGTTTTACGGTGTTTTTCGTGTTTTCAGGTTTTAAATCATTAAGTTAGCATATCATATAGATATAGAACATGTATCTAGTTGATTTTAAACGTCAAGTTAGAAGGATTAGCTTTTGTTTGCGAACAAGTTTAGAATTAACTAAACTATGTTCTAGTGATTTCAAGTTTAAACCTTCGAATAAGATAGTTTTATATGTATGAATCGAATGATGTTATGAACATCATTACTACCTCAAGTTTAGTAGGTAAACTGACTGGAAGTGACAAGAAATGATCTAGCTTCAAAGGATCTTGGATGGCTGAAAGTTCTTGAAGTAGAATCATGACACGAAAACAAGTTCAAGTAAGATTATCACTCGAATTAAGATAGTTATAGTTATAGGAATTGAATCAAAGTTTGTATATGAGTATTACCTTGATTTAGAATGATATCTTACTATAAACAACAAGGATTTTTTGAGGTTGGATGATCACTTTACAAGATTGGAAGTGAGCTAGTAAACTTGGAAGTATTCTTGATTTTATGAAACTAGAACTTGTAGAATTTATGAAGAACACTTAGAACTTGAAGATGGAACTTGAAAGAGATCAATTAGATGAAGAAAATTGATGAATGAAAGTGTTTTTAGGTGTTTTTGGTCGTTGGTATATGGATTAGATATAAAGGATATGTAATTTTGTTTTCATGTAAATAAGTCATGAATGATTACTAATATTTTTGTAATTTTATGAGATATTTCATGCTAGTTGCCAAATGATGGTTCCCACATGTGTTAGGTGACTCACATGGGCTGCTAAGAGCTGATCATTGGAGTGTATATACCAATAGTACATACATTTAGAAGCTGTGTACTGTACGAGTACGAATACAGGTGCATACGAGTAGAATTGTTGATGAAACTGAACGAGGATGTAATTGTAAGAATTTTTGTTAAGCAGAAGTATTTTCATAAGTGTCTTGAAGTCTTTCAAAAGTGTATGAATACATATTAAAACACTACATATATATACATTTTAACTGAGTCGTTAAGTCATCGTTAGTCGTTACATGTAAATGTTGTTTTGAAACCTTTTGGTTAACGATCTTGTTAAATGTTGTTAACCCATTGTTTATTATATCTAAAGAGATGTTAAATTATTACATTATCATGATATTATGATATATTAATATATCTTAGTATGATATATATACAGTTAAATGTTGTTACAACGATAATCGTTACATATATGTCTCGTTTCGAAATTCTTAAGTTAGTAGTCTTGTTTTACATATGTAGTTCATTGTTAATATACATAATGACATGTTTACTTATCATTTATCATGATTAAACATAGTGTAACAATATCTTAATATGATTCATATGTAATTAGTAAGACGTTGTTATAACGATAATCGTTATATATATCGTTTCGAGTTTCTTAATTCAATAAACTCAATTTTTATGTATATAACTCATTGTTAAAATACCTAATGAGATACTTACTTATCATAATATCATGTTAACTATATATATAATCATAAATATGTCATCATATAGTTTTTACAAGTTTTAACGTTCGTGAATCACCGGTCAACTTGGGTGGTCAATTGTCTATATGAAACCTATTTCAATTAATCAAGTCTTAACAAGTTTGATTGCTTAACATGTTAGAAACACTTAATCATGTAAATATCAATTTCATTTAATATATATAAACATGGAAAAGTTCGGGTCACTACAATACCCGTGGAGAAACCCGAAACCCGATAGTATGTAAGTAAATGGGGACTCGACGGGTTTCAGGCCGGGTTTGGGGCGGGGTTTCCTATCGGGTTCAGGTCTAGGATTACCTAAAACCGACCCAAACCCGACCCGATGCCAACCCTAATCTTAAGTGTCAACGGTTGACTTTTCAAAGTATTTCTTTGTCAACTTTGACCGTAAATATTTTTATTTGTGTTATATAATACTTGATGAAAATTATATGGAATGAAAACACATTTAAAACTCAATTAATTCATATAAGTTTTATCAAATGTTATATAACACAAATAAAAATATTTACAGTCAAAGTTGACAAATAATGACTTTGAAAAGTCAACAGTGGACACTTAAGATGGGACGGAAGGAGTACTTGATACTCGATCGATTGAGTATTGACAGTCGGTCGACTGTCTCTGATAGTCGACCGATAGTGTATGACAGTTGTAATTTTATTTGGGGTTAGTTATTTTTTGATTATTAAAGTGTACAAACAAGTGTCATAATTATTTAATTATTATTCTTAGGGTTTTATTAGAAAATTTCATAAAAGATATACGTGTTTACAAAGTTTCAAGATCCATATTATTAATTTAATTTTTAAAATTTAATTTAACCTTAATTAATAAATTAATAATTAATAATTAATAATAGAAAATATCAGTTGTTTACAATTATCAAAATCAAAATTACCATATATAAACTCACAAAATATACGGCTATGTTATAATTCAGTAGGCTTATAACTACCTTTAGCGGCCTGATTCTTGACTGTAGACTAATAAGTATATAGAGGGAATATGAGAGAAGTATGTGTTTTATATATGTTTGAAGTGTGTGAATTATGAACTCATAACACACATATTTATACTCAAAAAAATCTACTATACAATATCTATAATAATAATAAAATTAGCATCCAATATTGACTTTTATAACACTCCCCCTTGGATGACAATTTTATTAGAGAATAACTAGTACTGCCTAGTTAAAAACCTTGCTAAAGAAAACTCATTGGGATAAAACTTTAGCTAAGGGAAAAAGAGTGCAGCATAGAGTTGACTCCCCCTCAAGTAGGCAACGCCTGAGTTGTTACATCTTCTGAACATGCCTCATGCCAATATTATGAACGTGTGTTCTGAAAATAGCAGTTGGAAGTGCTTTGGTGAAAAGGTTAGCATAGTTTTTGCTGGACTGAACATATCTCATTTCAATCTGGTTGTCCTTAATGAGATTTTGAGTGTATGAGAAGAATCTAGGAGGTATGTGTTTTGTTTGGTCACTTTTGATATACCCTTCTTTCATCTGTGTTATGCAAGCTACATTATCTTCATAGATAGTTGTTGGACTTTTATTGCGTTCTAGTCCACAAGAATTAGTAATGAGTTGTGTCATTGATCTCAACCAAAAACATTCCCGAGTAGCTTCATGTAATGCAATCACTTCGGCATGATTTGATGATGTTGCAACAAGTGTTTGTTTTTGAGAACGCCATGATATTGTGGTACCTCCATTTAGGAATACATATCCATTTTGAGATTTAGCTTTATGTGGATCAGATAAATAACCTGCATCTGCATAACCAACCAAATCTTGTTTTAATTCGTTAGAATAAAATAATCCTAAATCAGTAGTTCCTCGAAGATATCGAAATATGTGTTTGATCCCATTCCAGTGTCTTTTGGTAGGAGCTGAGCTGAACCTTGCCAACAAATTAACTGCAAAAGAAATGTTAGGTCTTGTACAATTTGTAAGATACATAAGAGCTCCAATTGCACTAAGATATGGTACTTCTGGTCCCAGGATATCTTCATGATCTTCACAGGGACGAAATGGATCAGTGTCAACATTAAGTGATCTAACAACCATATGAGTACTTAATGGTTTTGCCTTGTCCATATTAAAACGTTTTAAAATCTTTTCATTATATGTTGTTTGATGTACAAGTAAACCATTAGGCATATGTTCAATTTGTAAACCAAGGCAATACTTGGTTTTTCCGAGATCTTTCATTTCACATTCTTTCTTTAGAAGTTGAATGGCTTCATGGATCTCTTTATTTGTACCTATGATATTAAGATCATCAACATAAACAGCTATGATCATATATCCGGATGTTGTTTCCTTAATGAAAACACATGGGCAAATAAGATTATTGGTATACCCTTTGCTTATCAAGTAATCACTTAATCGTTTATACCACATGCGACCCGATTGTTTCAACCCATATAAAGACCTTTGTAACTTGATTGAGTACATTTCTTTGGGTTTTGCATTGGTTGCTTCTGATACCTTAAATCCTTCAGGTATCTTCATATATATATCACTATCAAGTGATCCATAAAGATAAGCAGTCACAACATCCATGAGATGCATTTCTAAATTTTTAGAAACTGTCAGGCTGATTAAGTATCTAAAAGTAATTGCATCCATAACAGGAGAATAAGTTTCCTCATAATCAATTCCTGGTCTTTGAGAAAAACCTTGAGCTACAAGTCTAGCTTTATACCTTGTAACTTCATTTTTCTCATTTCTTTTTCGCACAAAAACCCATCTATATCTCACAGGTTTCACATCTTTAGGTGTGAGAATGATAGATCCGAAAACTTTTCTTTTATTGAGCGATTCAAATTCAGCTCGTATTGCTCCTTTCCAATGATCCCAATCATGTCTATTTTGACATTCCATGACAAATTTTGGTTCTGGATCATCATCATCATTCATGATGTCATATGCAACATTATATGAAAATATCTCATCAAGATTTTTCATTTCATTTCGGTTCCATAATATTTTTGAATGTGCATAATTGATTGAAAATTCTGTATTGACATCATCAATCTCCTCTGCAGAAGGAGTATTGATTTGTAGTTCTTCTTGAACACTTTCTTTTACCTCATTATCAGCTGATTTTCTTTTTCGAGGATTTTTATCTTTGGAACCAATTGGTCTCTCACGTTTCTGGCGTGGCAAAGACTCAAGAATGACATTATTGCCAGTTTTTGGAATTTCAATTCTAGCTGGAGCATTTGCTGCTGGTATATATATGATTTAGTCACTCTTTTTGTATCTGTAAATGCATCAGGCAATTTATTCGCAAGTTCTTGCATATGCATTATTTTTTGAACTTCGGTCTCGCATTCTTTTGTGCGAGGATCAAGATACATTAATTGAGGTTCACACCATAAAACATCATTTTCTTTATTTTTTATTTCTCCCCCTAATCTAGGGAATAATGTTTCATTAAAGTGACAATCAGCAAACCGTACTGTAAAAACATCACCCGTCATGGGTTCAATATATCTTATTATTGAAGATGTTTCATATCCAACATATATTCCCATCCTTCTTTGAGGACCTATTTTAGTGCGTTGTGGTGGTGCGATAGGGACATAAACCGCACAACCAAATGTTCTAAGGTGGGAAATATTTGGCTGATGGCCAAAAGCAAGTTGCAAGGGAGAATATGTATGACTTGCGCTTGGTCAAATGCGAATCAATGATGCAGCATGCAAAATTGCATGGCCCCATACAGATACTGGGAGTTTTGTTTGCATTATCAATGGTCTAGCTATTAGCTGCAATCGTTTAATTAATGATTCAGCTAAACCATTTTGTGTATGCACATGGGCAACGGGATGTTCAACAATAATCCCAATAGACATGCAAAAGTTATTAAATTCTTGAGACGTAAACTCATCGGCATTATCTAGTCTCACCCTTTTAATAGTATAATCAGGGAAATGTACTCTCAATTTAATAATTTGAGCAAGAAATTTTGCAAATGCCATATTTCGACTTAATAATAGACAAACATGAGACCATCTACTAGATGCGTCTATTAGAACCATAAAATATCTAAATGGTCCACATGGTGGATGAATTGGTCCACATATATCACCTTGAATTCTTTCAAGAAACATTGGTGATTCTTTTTCAACCTTAAGAGGTGATGGTCTTATTATCAACTTTCCAAGTGAGCATGATGTACATGGGATAAGTGCATCATGAGGGATCCTTTGATCCGCCAATGGATGTTCATGTGTATTTTGTATTATTCTTTTCATCATTGTTGATCCTGGGTGGCCTAATCTCTCATGCCACAAACTGATCATTACAGGATCACATGATTTTTCTTTAACTACCACATTTACTTCAGGTACATTTATATGTGTATAATGTAAACCAGAATGAAGTCTTGGTAGTTTTTCAATGACACGATTCTTATCAGTGATACTTAAATATTTTTCATTTTCTGTTGTCACTGACTGATAATCATATCCATTTTGGTATATGTCAGAGAAACTTAACAAATTTCTCTTTGACATGGGAGAAAATAAGGCATTATTTATCAGAAAATTCGTACCATTTGGTAACATGAATTTTGCCTTTTCCATTCCTTTTATTAAGTCCACAGGACCTGATATAGTATGTATAGTTCCTTCCGTTGCTTTCAAGTATGCGAAATATTTTTTAGATTTGAGTATGGTGTGAGTGGCACCACTGTCTGCAATACAAATATCTCCACCATTTGACTGATTTTTTACTCCAGCAATATACATCATGAACTTTAAAAAAAAAAAATATGAGAAACAAATAATGAGTACATAATTCATCAATATATTACATTCAAAACATGTTACAAACGATAGCACATAATAAGAAAATATGTAGTAAACTTGATATGGTGTAGATTGAAAATCTACAACCATTTATTTAACGGGAACATATAATAGGATATCTATATATATATATATATATATATATATAGATATTAGAAATTTATTCATTAAAGTAGTCACAAGTTGGCTCAGTGATTTTTGTATCAAGGTCATCCACAAGATTTGCTTCTTTTCGTTTTCCCTTTAGGGATTCTTGATACCGATTAACAGAATGCTGATTTGTTCGGCAGTTTTTAGACCAGTGGCCAATTTTACCACATCGGTAACAAGAATCTTCAACATTCTTTGAAGAGCCTTCTTCAACATTGTGATTTATGGGATTGTATGGTGTTTGGATTTTATAATTTTGTGGATTATTATTTCTTTGTCCACGACCACGACCACCATGACCACGACCACCACCACGACCATTACCATAAGGGTGATTTCGAACATAGTTATGATTTTTATTATTGTTATGGTAATTTCCATGATGATGGTTTTGGCCAATATGGCCACTACCTTGTCCACGCCCTCGTCCATGTGCATTTCTTCTTTTATTATTATTATTATTGTTAATAGCATTAGCTTCAGGAAATGCTAGTGCACCGGTAGGACGAGATTCTTGATTTTTCATCAGTAATTCTTTATTAACTTCTGCAACTAAGAGATAAGTTTGAAGTTTGGAAAAAGTTTTATAATTCTGCAATCTTAAGTTTTCTTGCACAGTTATGTTTGTAGAATGCATTGTGGAGAAAGTTTTCTCCATCATATCAGCATCACTTATTTCTTGACCACAGAATTGAAGCTTTGAACGGATCTTGAACATGGCCGAGCTGCATTCACTTACCTTTTTGAAATCTTGGAACCTTAGATTTCTCCATTCTTCCCTCGCAGCTGGGAGTAATATTTCCTTTTGATTATCGAATCTACTCTTGATATTTTCCCATAAAACATGTGGATCTTTGATAGTGAGAAACATATGTTTTAAGGTGGTATTAATATGTTTGCGAATAAAAGCAATTGATTTTAATTTATCTTGATCGGAACAAGTATTGTTTTCTTTTAAAGTTTCTAGAATACCCAATGATCCAAGATTTATTTCTATTTTGTTCCCGATACGTCTAAGGCATCAAACTCAAGCTTTGATAAGTTTGACATTTTCTATTTTCAGAAAGATGAACAATATAAATCATAATCATAATCATAATCATAATCAATTTTTTTTTCATAGACAAATAACAACATGAAATTAGAATTAGTTTAGATTCATAAGTAGCAAACAAATGAATAATGGTATGATTACAAATAATAAAATCATAAGGGAAGGATAGAATATAGGTTCATCTAGTGGTGTACAAGCAACAAGGATGATAGCTATTATGACCAATACAGTAGGAAAAATCATCCTTGAGTTAATCATCTTTTAATAAAAAAATTTGGAGAGTAGTAATTTGAGAAAATGAAGATTGATTTGTGAAAAATGTGAAAACGGGGATGTTTAATTTATATTTGAAAAATATAGTCGTTGTGACGTCGTCAATCGACGTTAACAACCATTATGTATATATGACCGTTGTAACGTCGTTAATTAATGTTAACGATCGTTATGTTGCCGTTGTATTAAAATAATTTTAATAAAAGAATTTTATTAGTATAAATATGATTACTATAAAATACATTTAGTATAAATACGTTTAGTATAAATACGAAGATTAAGAGAATAAACATATTATGCATAAATAATAAATTTAAGAATAAACATTAGTATGCATGAAATAAATAATGATTAATTGCATAAGTAATCATAAATGTTAGATAACATAAATATAAATGTTAGTGAAGTTAATAAGAGTTAGATTACAGAAAATATAATTCAGGCGGTATAACCGACCATATATAACTTAAATAACATAAATATAAATGTTAGTGAAGTTAATAAAAGTTAGATTACAGAAATATAATTCAGGCGGTATAACCGACCATATATAACTTAAATAACATAAATATAAATGTTAGTGAGGTTAATAAAAGTTAGATTACAGAAATATAATTCAGGCAGTATAACCGACCATATATAACTTAAATATAAATGTTAGTGAAGTTAATAAAAGTTAAACAATTTCTTACCTTGATTAGTGACGTGTGCTTGCTTAGATAAACCTTGATTATACGGAGCACTTCGTGCTGATAACGTGTTATAATTCAGTAGGTTTATAACTACCTTTAGCGGCCTAGTTCTTGACTGTAGACTAATAAGTATATAGAGGGAATATGAGAGAAGTATGTGTTTTATATATGTTTGAAGTGTGTGAATTATGAACTCATAACACACATATTTATACTCAAAAAAATCTACTATACAATATCTATAATAATAATAAAATTAGCATCCAATATTGACTTTTATAACAGGCTACTAGTTTTTATTTTCGTCAAATTTGTCCCATAATTTCCTCAAATTGTTTGTCACGTCGTACTTCAAAAACTTGTGTTTATTGCATACGAATCTGCAATCAACCTTCTATAATTAACTTACCCTACTTTTTCCCCACCGAATTAAACTAACAATTCACTATTTTCACCTTCTTTAACAACAGATTATGCCGCCAATTAAACCCGAACCAATCGAAATCCCACCGGAAACCATCATGGATATCCAATCAGAACCACCCACCGAAACCCGACCCGATTTCAAATCTGAACCCGTCGATTACTCTCCAGATACCTCCCCATCCAAACGCCTCAAAACCCTAACCCCCAATTCCCCTTCAAAAGGCAAATCTGTAATCATGGAACAAGAAGAGATGGATAAATGCGGTGTGTGTTTTTTAGAACAGGGGATGTCTGTACGAGGTTTTATAGACTGCTGTGAACATTACTTTTGTTTTGTGTGTATCATGGAATGGGCTAAAGTGGAGTCTCGTTGTCCTATTTGTAAGCGTAGATTTTCGACTATTCGTCGTCCTTTAAATTATGATTTGTTTCTACCCGAACGAATTGTTAATGTTCCTGTTCGCAATCAGGTAATAATTGTTATTGTTATTGTTATTGTTATTGTTATTGTTATTGTTATTGTTATGCTGCTTAATTTGATCATAATTTATCTTGTTTGTCTTTGTTTATATGATTCAACAAGTTTTCAATTATTGCTATTGTGTGGTTACACTTTTTGCTATTTTATGTATTCAAGTTTAGGATGTAGTATGATACTTTATGGTTATGTCTAATGTATGTATGCGATCAATGCCGGTTGAAATTTACTCCATCCGTTCTGAAATAAGTGTCAATCTTACTATTTACATTTGTCTAAAAATTAATTGTCCAATTGCAAAAAATAAGTACACTAAATATCATTAAATTATCATATCCACCTCATTTATTACTTTTAATCATCTATTTCTTAAATAAATTTAGTCTAGCTTGGGCAAAACTAACTATCTTAATTCGAATAAAAGTTCCTAGGGGACATTCTTTTTGGTTCGGAGGAAATATGTTTTAGAGATACATGGTAGAACATAGAAAACCTGGATACATACAATAGCAAAAAGTGTAATTCCTCAAACATTACTATAAAACAATATGATAATAAACCACCGAGGTATTGCCTGGCTGGTATACGAGGGGGCGGCTGGTTTGTCCTCAACGAGTAGGCGCAAGTTCGATTCCAAGGGCCGAGATCTAATTGGTACTGCCAGCAATTAGCTTCTCTGAGGGGGGGGGGGGGGGGGTTTTCTCAACCTTCAACCGTACTGCCAGGGTTGTTGCGATTGGGGTTTCCTCCTAACGCATGCGTGGGTGACATATGATCGCGAAGGTGGTTAAGTCCCCTCTGATTGATGTCAATACTGCCCGTTCACAAAAAAATAAAAATAAAAAAAAAAAAAAAAATGATAATATGATAATATGATAATATGATAATTGAGGTCATATACATATAATAAAAGTAATTGACAGTTTGATACGTACAATATGGATTTGAAGGTTGAATATTTACAATAAGATATTTGATAAAGTTAGTTAAATTCTCAGAAACTGAAAGTTTACAATATGAATGTTGTACAGGTTCACTATTACAATGGGAATGCGACAATAGGCCCACCTGATCCATATTCACAAATCACGTGTACCGTTTGCAGTCATTCGTCAGATGAGGAACTACTTTTACTATGCGATTTATGTGACTCCGCTGCACATTCATATTGCGTTGGTCTCGGCGCAACTGTGCCCGAAGGCGATTGGTTTTGTAAAGACTGCACAATTTCAAAAGATGAACACGCTAAGGTCGAAACAGATTTCGCATCCGCTAATAACATAAATAATACCGATGATAATCCAATTCGGTTTGCTCAATCTGATGTTTCAATTCATGATATCGTAAGAGATTCAAGTATCCGTATCCGTGAACCCGACCCGTCGCCTTCTGTTGAGGAATCTGTTAGTCAAAGTCAACCGGTTACAGCACAGTCAAACACACAGTCAAACACGCGGGCAACTGTTAATAGACCGAATGATAGAGCATTGCAGCGTCGTGCTAATGTGCATGCTCGTATACGAGTTTTACGTGAAAATTGGGATGGGTTTAGAGTTGGGTCTATAAATTTTGCTTCTAAAAAGAATTCAGATTGTACCGGGTCGTCAGATAAAGGGTCGTCAGGTAACGGGTCGTATGATATTGATAAAGCTTGGAAGATGATGCAGATTGCTACAAGAGCTATAGGAAAAAAGTCTGAACTAAAAAAATCGGTTATGATCGGGTCAAAGCGTCCTTTACATAAAGATAGATTTGTGAAAGATTCGGGTCCGTTAAGGCCAAATAATGGTTATCTTGTTGGTTCGAAAAAGTATGATGATGTTGGTACATCGAAAAACAATGATAACAAGCGCAAGTTTCAGACGTTTGAGAAAATTAAGTCGACACAGGGTAATAATGTGACGAGCAACCGAAACCGTGTCGATCGTAATGTTTCATCTTCTAGGATGATTATTGAATCTCCTGAGATGAGGAATAATAATGGTTATAATTATAGTAATAATAATTGTGAGAAATTATTCAGAAAAGATTGTTTAAGGGTTCAATCAAACATTGCGGGGTCGAGTGATCATTCATCATCAACGTCATCATCGATAGTAAGTGGTAAATGTTGTTCGAAAAAGGAGGTGGGTCCCACGTTCAAGGAGAATAGGAGCGTAAAGAAAGATGTAACGTCTGATAGAAATATCAGGGAAGTTAAAAATGCTAAAACTGAGATACAATCACTTGTGAAGCTCAATTTAAAGCTACTAAGCAAGGACAAAAAATTAGGTATTACTATAGTGCTGTTTATTAACATAATTACTTATAAAAATTTCCTTTGTTACATTTTCATGAATATCTGAATGTGATATTTGTGATGTGCAGAAGTTAATGTGTTTAAAGAAGTTGCGAGGCACGCAACACATTCGATCATGGCTGCATGTGGACTTGAACTCCCAAAGGCACGATTTCGCTCGTTTGAAAGATTGGTGTGTGACCATAGTCGTACAGATAAGTCTACGCTAATGCCGACTTCCTGCAGGGAATGTTTCTTTGTTTTTGTGAAAGATGTTGTAACAACTGTTGTGTTTGATAGAATGAGTTCTTGTCAAGTGTAAAGATGGTTAGTTTATAGGTTCGTTAGATTGTGTTTTAAATGTTTCTGTGTAGCCTTTAAGGTTGTAAGTCTCAGTTAATTGAGTTCTATTTTTTTACAATTATATAATGTTAGATGAACTGAATGTGTTAAATAACCAAAGTGCGATAGTTTTTATGGCATCAAATGTTAGAAGGTTGTCTATTTCTTAGTAAATATCTTTATGTCATCTAAGGTTTGGACTAACAAGCTTCCTTCGAAAATCATGATCTTCCATTGGCTAGCAATTCAAAAGGCGATCCCGGCTAAGCAAAGCATGTTTTGAGATGTCGTAACATTATTCCTCAAGGTAATCTATCTCTTTGGGTTTGGTGTTGTTGTGATTAAGAGGGGATTGACTGGACGTTGGTACACACAAATTTGAGAGAAAATAACTCTATTACTCACAAGAATAGATTACAGAGTATTACAGAACTCAAAAAACAAAAAACACTCTCAAACTAACACACTAGGAATCTCACCACTATCTAGGATGTATTCACTCTTGGTTAGGATTACACTTAAACTCACACACACTAACTAGGTGTGATTATACTTTTCTGAATGATTTACAAATGAGGCTTACACCTCTATTTATAAGGAAAATTTGAGGAGGTGGAAGGTGTGAACGCAGATTGGTGTGAACGCAGAAAAGGGTGGCTAGCCGTAATCGTTTCCAATTTGAATACTTCTATATGAGTTGTCAAACAAGTGGCTAGCCGTAATTGTTTCCAACTTTGCTTCTTCAACCGGCTTCTTTGAATATCTAGAAAAATCTAGATTACGGCCAGAATGGAAACATCTAGATGACGACATCTAGAAGATACGGCTGGAAATCATCAATTCTCCCCCTCCAGACGTATCCATAGAAAACATTCCGGTTATGTCTCTGCATAACTCTAACTTCTCTCGAGTCACCATCTTTGCTAACATATCCGCAGGATTCTCCTTTATATGGATCTTCACTAGTCTCAAGTACAGTTGTCGATCAATTACCTCGCGTATCCAATGATAGCGAATATCAATATGTTTTGTACGGGAATGGTACATGGAGTTCTTGCTCAAATCTAGAGCACTCTGACTGTCACAATGTACCTTGTATTCCTTTTGCTTGATTCCAAATTTTTGTAGATAACGCTTTAACCACAACATTTCTTTTCCAGCTTCTGCGGCAGCAATATACTCTGCTTCAGTTGTGGATAATGCAACACACTTCTGTAGTCTTGACTGCCATGAAACAATTCCCCCCTGCAAAAGTGTAAATGAATCCTGAAGTAGATTTTCTACTATCAGGATCTCCAGCCATATCTGCATCTGTATAGCCTTCCAAGATTGGACCAGCTCCCCCGTAACAAAGACATATCTTCGTTGTACCTTTAAGATACCTAAGAATCCATTTTACCGCATTCCAATGCTCTTTCCCGGGGTTAGAGAGAAAACGACTCACTGTTCCCACTGCGTGAGCAATATCGGGCCTCGTACACACCATCGCATACATCAAACTTCCAACAGCCGAAGAATATGGTACTGACGACATCTCCCCAATCTCTTCCTTGGATGAGGGACAAGAACTCTTACTTAACTTGAAATGATTGGCTAATGGAATGCTAACAGGTTTGACATTGTCCATATTGAACCGTGAAAGCACTCGTTCAATATACTTCTCCTGAGATAGCCATAACCTTCTATTCTTCCTGTCTCGGGTTATCTGCATTCCCAAAATCTGTTGAGCTTGTCCTAAGTCTTTCATGTCAAAAGACTTAGAGAGTTCCTTCTTCAGCTGGTTGATCTTCGTTGCATCTTTCCCTACGATCAAAATATCGTCTACATATAGTAGAAGAGCAACGAAATCTCCTTCAGAAAACTTCTGAATGTAGACACACTCATCTTCTGCAGTTTTCTTGTACCCTTGACTCACCATGCACGAGTCAAACTTCTTGTACCACTGCCTAGGAGCCTGCTTTAAACCGTACAAACTTTTCTTCAGCTTGCATACGAGGTTATCTCCTGAAACCTCAAAACCTTCCGGCTGCTCCATGTAAATTTCTTCATGTAAATCTCCATGAAGAAAAGCTGTCTTTACATCCATCTGTTCAAGCTCCAAGTTCATACTTGCGACCAATCCAAGTATGACTCTAATTGAAGTCATCTTGACTATTGGTGAAAATATCTCGTCAAAATTAATCCTTTTCTTCTGTTGGAATCCTTTGACTACAAGTCGTGCTTTGTATTTCACCACTTTTCCACTACCATCCTTTTTCAGCTTGAACACCCATTTGTTTTTCAGTGCCTTCTTCCCGAGTGGAAGTTCTACCATCTCATAAGTTTGATTTTTCTGCAGAGAATCCATCTCATCCTGCATTGCGAGCAACCATTTTTCTTTATCCTTATGAGTTACTGCTTCATGAAAACTCTCTGGTTCTCCATCTTCAGTAAGTAGAAGGTACTCGGATTCCGGATATCTACTCGATGGAATCCGACCTCGTTCAGATCTTCGAACTTCTGGAATATACTGAGGAGATCCAACATCATCTTCGCCTTGTGATGGTCCTGGAATGTCTGGCAGATGGGGTTGTGGCTCCCCCTGCTCAGCACCGTCATTTTCCTCATTATCTTCTACTTCCGGTATTTCATCTTGCACTGCATGTTCATTTCTCATAAATGATTCTGTTGTTACCTCTGGCACCTGAGTGACAACATTTGATTTCTGAGATATTGTGGGCTTTTCAATATCTTCTATTGTCTGGCTTTCATGGAACACCACGTCCCTACTTCTGATCACCTTTTTCTCCTTTGGATCCCATAATCTGTATCCAAATTCTTCATCTCCATAGCCTATGAATATGCATGGAGTAGTCTTTACATCCAGCTTCTGCATGAGCTCCTTAGATACATGTGCGTACGCCAAACATCCAAATACTCTTAAGTGAGAGTATGATGGATCCTTTCCAGACCAAAGTTTCTCCGGAACTTCAAAATTCAGTGGTACTGATGGAGATCGGTTGATCAAGTAACATGCGGTTCTGACTGCTTCTCCCCAGAATGGTTTTAGCAGCTTAGCCATACTGAGCATGCTCCGAACACGTTCCATGATTGTTCGGTTCATTCTTTCTGCTATACCACTGTGTTGAGCGGTACGTGGAACTGTCTTCTCATGTCGGATGCCATATGATCTGCAATAGGCATCAAACTGCCTGGAAGAGTATTCACCGCCGTTGTCGGATCGAAGACACTTTAACTTCTTTCCTGTCTCACGTTCTACCATGACATGGAACTGTTTGAAGTAATCGAAAACTTGGTCCTTCGTCCGCAAGAAATATACCCACACCTTTCGAGAAGCATCATCGATAAATGTTAGAAAGTATCGGTTGCCGCCAATTGATTCAACCTCCAAGGGACCGCAAACATCAGAGTGCACCAGACTGAGTAACTCTGATCTTCTCGTTGAAGAGGAATTAAACGAGGCTCTATGTTTCTTACCAAACAGACAATGATTGCAAGGATTTAGTGCAGCGTCCTTGTCTACATTGATAAGCTCTTTCTTTATTAGGGTAGACAACCCTTTTTTACTCATGTGACCGAGTCTCTGGTGCCATAAATTTTGTGACGCCTCTTTTTCTGCAACATTAAGGCCATCTGTACAGATCTTCACATGAGTTTTGTATAGTGTGCCACAAATGTGTCCTCGAGCGACTATCATAGAAACTCTTGACAATTTCCATGTGCCTCTACTGAAATGACTATCATAGCCCTGTTTGTCAAAAGCTACTCCAGAAAGTAGATTCAGCCGAAGATATGGCACATGGCGGACATCCTTCAGAGTGATTGTGCTCCCGGAACTTGTCTTTATCGTGACATCACCAATTCCGACAATCTCAGCGGAACTGGAATTTCCCATTTTCACAGCTCCAAAGTCACCAGCTTTGTATGTTGTGAAGTATTCCTTGTATGGAGTCACGTGGTAGGATGCTGCAGTATCTACTACCCATTCCGTGTCTTCTCCTCGTGAGACGTGAAGGCATGCCTCATCATGGGTTGAACAATAAGCTACATCACCAGTGATAGTAACTAATGTTTCTCCACCTTTATTCTTTGATTGTGAACTGCTCTGACCTTGTTCTTCTTTCAATCTGTAGCAGTTCTTCTTCATATGCCCCTCTAACCCACAATGATAGCATTTATATATTGATTTTCTGCTATCAGAGGACCTGCCCCTGCTCTTACTTCTGCCTCTCCATTTATTTTTGCTACTTATTTGTTGTCTTTCCCGATTCTCTGTGACAAAGGCATGGGTCTGATCTGTGCCCATGTCCTTTCTCCTCGCCTCTTCACTGAATAGGGCATCCTTGACCATTGACATGGTAAGTTTGCCATTCGGGACTGAGTTGCTGAGTGTTACTACCAGCGTTTCCCAACTATCGGGAAGAGAACTAAGTAGCAGTAGCGCCTGAACTTCATTGCCAAACGGCATCTCTACAGACGATAACTGGTTGACCAAGCTCTGGAACTCACTGGTATGCTCGGCAACTGAAGTTCCACTTTTAAGCTTCATGTTGACTAAACGCCTCATCAACAAGGCTTTATTCCGAGCAGTCTTGGCCTGGTACATGTCCTCCAACTTTTTCCAGAGGACATATGCGTCTGTCTCTTGTGCAACATGGTGGAAGACACTATGATCAATCCATTGACGAATTTGACCAATAGTTTTTCGGTTTAACTTCTTCCACTCTTTCTCTTTGGCGGAATCAGGAATTGTACCCTTTAATTCAATAGGGTCAAACAAATCCTTACAGCTGAGGAGATCTTCCATCCGAGGTTTCCACAGTGTGTAGTTGGTGGCAGTGAGCATAATCATGGCTCCGGAAGATAATCCTGACTCTTCCGTGGACATTATCACCTTACAAATAACTTTTCAACACAAACGGGGTTGAAAACTTCAGAAAACTCAAACACTCGACCAACGCCTCTAACCTGGCTCTGATACCACTTGTTGTGATTAAGAGGGGATTGACTGGACGTTGGTACACACAAATTTGAGAGAAAATAACTCTATTACTCACAAGAATAGATTACAGAGTATTACAGAACTCAAAAAACAAAAAACACTCTCAAACTAACACACTAGGAATCTCACCACTATCTAGGATGTATTCACTCTTGGTTAGGATTACACTTAAGCTCACACACACTAACTAGGTGTGATTACACTTTTCTGAATGATTTACAAATGAGGCTTACACCTCTATTTATAACGAAAATTTGAGGAGGTGGAAGGTGTGAACGCAGATCGGTGTGAACGCAGAAAAGGGTGGCTAGCCGTAATCGTTTTCAATTTGAATACTTCTATATGAGTTGTCAAACAAGTGGCTTGCCATAATTGTTTCCAACTTTGCTCCTTCAACCGGCTTCTTTGAATATCTAGAAAAATCTAGATTACGGCCAGAATGGAAACATCTAGATGACGACATCTAGAAGATACGGCTGGAAATCATCAGGTGTTTGGACGCCGAGGAATCGGTGGAACATTTGTTATTACATTGTAGTTGGTCTATTAATATATGGACGGCTCTATTCAAGTGGTGGAATATTCGGTGGATATTACCGTCTTCTCTAGAAGAGTTTACTTCGGATTGGTAATTTGGAATGAATATTAATGTCTCAAAGTTTTGGAGATTAATCGGTCCGGCAACCATTTGGGCTATATGGATGTCAAGAAATAAAGCCATCTTTGACCGTCGTTTCTCGTGTTTGTCACATATTATTCGGAGTATCAAGATGAAGGTTTTTCGGTGGGCTTTCTTCTACAAGTTTTGTTCAAGCCATCAATTTTATGTTTGAGATTGTAATCCATGGGTGCTTATTCGCAACTCTTAGTTAGTCGATGCTTTGCTTTTTTCTTTTGATCTCTCTATTGATTAGCTATGCCTTTTGTTGCTATGCATAGCTTTTATGGTTCATGTCGCTTGTGTGTATTCTTCATCAAAAGCTTTCATGACTAATATATTTATTTTTTTTCATCAAAAAAAATCCAAGGTTTGAATTAATAACAATATATTCGTTTGATTTAATTTTTTTTCCTCGAACGACTGAATTTTTTTTTGAAAGAACTAGCAAAGCGTTAGAAACATACAAGATACAAAAAATACAAATACAAAATATTTACAAGGAATATAAAGGAGATGACAACCATTAATTTCAATTGCATCTTTTCTTGACAAATATGACGTGTAACCAATTGAACCCGATTGTGACTATGCTATCCATAACGTGACATTTACGAAAAGAGCGGTCATTGAAGGCAATACAAATCCGTAATCTCCATATATTCCAAAGCGGCGAGAAAACAATTACCCTTACTATTCGTTTGATTTAATGACGACTTGACTCACTCTTAGAGCCCAAGTTAGATTTCGGCATGATTTAAAACTAATGAAAATTTAATTTTACCATTTTCATGACGTCTCAATTTTATTTTAATGTTTTAAAAAAAAAACAAAAAACTTTTTCTACTTATTGGTCGGTGGTTCACTCGAAAGCAATCTATTTATCCGTCGAATAGAGAAAGGGATGACTTTCTTTATTTTTGAGAATGTTTTCAATCTGGGTGGAGAAATGACTGGGGAAGGATGATTTATATCCTGTTAAATTTGAATTTGACTTATTTAACCGATTAATCCTGTTAATCCCAATTATTCAGATTAATCGCTGATTTTTGGTGACTGATTAATCGGATGCTGACCATTAATCGCTTGTTGATCGATTAATCCATGTAGACCGAGGATTGGTCGATTATTGACCAATTTTGATTAATCAGGCCGGAGCTCTCTAAAAACCGCGATTAATTTCAAGTTTAGAACACTCATTTATTGTGCGGTGCAGATGGTGTCAAGATTTTTTTCTTTTAGAACTAGTATATCTTGTTTGGTAAATGGAAATAGAAGACAATAAACATTTCCCATGTTATTAGTTCAAGAGGGTTGTCTTCATTAATAAACGGTTAAGTAACATTTCATGTTCCAAGTATTTGAAATCAAAAACACTGCCATTAGGCGCCCTGCGTCCAATCCGTGTTGCCACCATGCATGCCGCTCACAATTGTCACCGCAAACACCAATTATGGCCCTCGTTGCAGTGCTGAATGCTGCCACACAATGCAGCCTATTGCGGCACATCGTGACCGTGTAACTACTAGTCCGTGATACATATTCATATTTTAATACGGAGTATTTATATTTATTTGATCATTGTATCTTACGAGGACCATAAAAGTTGTACTTCGAGTTTGCATGTGATCACGTTTCCTAATTTATGGATATTTATCCGAATGTACATAGCTTTATCTTTATCACCCAGACAACTGAAGTACAAATTATACCTAGTTACGTAGTATCTTTCTTTAGCTAGAAAACGAGGAGTTCCTATTATACTACTCCCTCCGTCTCATTTCAATAGTCCACAAATAAAAAACACGTAGTTTTAGGAAATCCCACTAACTTCATTTCTCCACCAATGAAATATCTTCTCTCTCCAGACCCACCAATGAAATATCTTCTTTCCTTTCTATTTATGGAAGTGGACTATCAGAATGGGACAGCCCAAAATGGAATACTGCCCTATTGAAATGAGACGGAGGTAGTACATTATAAACAATTTAGCCCTCAATCTTATAAATCTCCGAACTTTAAGACCATTTTCAACCATAACATACATCTTCACCATGACTGTCACATATGCGCCACATCAGTGTCACATCAACATTTTCTCATAAGGACTAAATCACTCGCAACCAAGATATTCACTATGTTCGTACAATTATTTATTCACTATGTTCGTGCTTAAATGTGTTGTAAAAGAACAAAATGCAGGGCGCAAGGATGCATGGCTAGCTTTGAGTGAAGGCTAAGACCAGGACGTACCGTTAAGAGAGGCCTAAAAAAGATAATTACTTTTATGTCTCATTCTCATTAGCAATTTGAGTGTGGAAAGTCGTAAGAGTTGATTATGTATTTTTGTTTAACAAATAAACTAGAGTTAATATAAGAATGAATGCATTTAATACACTTATTATTTTCTTTTTTTTTTTCAAAGAAAAAAAAGAAATTAATTAAATTAAAATAGATTAGAAAGATCTAAACTTTGTTACAATATTAAGTGAGACTTGACAACGTCTGATTGATATAGATCCTACGATTTATTTGACACGACTATCGAACCTAAACCCGATGACATGTAATTCTGTTGCACCAATAAACTTAAAAACTAACAATAGGTACCCCACATTTTAACATACTAAGAAATGCATCTAGTTTTCCTCGGATTTTAACGCGAGCTCGAACCGAGCTGTTTTACTAGGTTTTGATTCGCCGGTTGGTGAGGTGAATATTTCAGCTGCTGTTAATTAGAATGTAGAGGTTTCTACCTCGGTTATTTACGCAAATCAAATTGGCTTGATCCAAACCATTTTGGTTGTGGTGGGAGCTTACAACAACGATAAGGGTGTTGTTGCAAGTTTGGATGGCGTCTCTATGTTGCAAGATGTAGGTATTTTAATGGGGGCTGGGTTGTCCCATTCTGAGGATGCTTGTGCTTCTTTGTTTTATGGTGTTGATCTTCAGCCCAAAGGTCGCGTGCAAGACTTCGTCTCTCCTGAGGTTATGCGGATGCTAATTTGGGTGGATGTGATGATTCGGGGAAAGCACTATGAGCTATGTTTTCACATTAGGGAAGACGACGATTAGTTGGATGTCTCGAATACAAAGAAGTGTTGCTTTATCTACAACGGAGGCCGAATACATGACTATTGTTGAAGCTGCTAAAGAGCTTGTATGGTTGAAGGACTTCTTGAGTGAGTTGGGTAAAAGACAAAACTATTGTGTCTTGTATTGTGATAATCAAAATGCGGTTCATCTTGGGAAGAATCCGGTGTTTCATAGTCGTACGAAACACATCAAGTTGAGGTATCATTTAATTCGACAACATATAAAATATGGTACTTTAATTTTGAAGAAAGTCCTTGGTTCGAAGAATCCCACGGATATGCTTACTAAGGTGGTGACGGCGGATAAGTTAAGGTTTTGCATTGCCTCAACCGGTCTTCTCATGAATTGATGACAGAAGATGACCTACTAGAGAGATAGAGAGTTGATGTTCGAGTCTAACAAGAGGAGTTGAAGACCTTGTATCGAAAGTCTACTCATCCGACGTATGTGTTGAGTGTGCGTGTTCTAAAAGGCGTTTTGGCGGTATGAATGGTGGTTTGACAATCTTGGTTAGTGTTGGGTTGAAGAAGATTGAGTTTTGTTAAAGTCTCTTTCAAGTGGGAGATTGTTGGATGTGTGAAGTAGATTAAACAAAAAAGAAAACAAGGTAAAATTAACTTGGAGATTGATATTGCTCAATTTCATCATATATATCTCTCGCAATATCGTGTGAAATACTCTCGAATCAAGGATAGTTAAGGCGGTTTCTACAAGTAATGCACGAAGGTATGTAAATTGTATCGGAAAGTGGTTTATAAAGAATTTTGATGAATTATGACCGTTCTATAAGTTGTGATATCATCATAGTTGATCCCGATACAAGTTAGGGTCAAATTAGCGCTCTAAAATGATAAAAAAAGGCTTCAGATATGTTGGACTCCGTCTAAAATTGTTGGGACTCCGTCCAAATTAAGGGATATGAGACAGTGAACTTCAGTACATCTGGACGCCGTCCAGATCTTCATAATGGGACACCGTCCAAGGAAGTGGGACACCGTCCAGCCCTTTACAACTGGATGCCGTCCAGCCCTTTACAACTGGACGCCGTCCAGAAATCTGGACGCCGTCCAGTAGTAGGTTTCAGCCTACTTTTGACTTTTTGGGCCACTTTAACCACTTTAAAAATGAATGATTGAGAGACCAGTTTGCATATACGATCAGAGGAGTTCTAGGAACGTTTTTGAGAGCAAAATTGGAGAATTCCAAGCTCTTTGAAGAGGCTTAACATCCAAGAATCAAGAATCAAAACCTTCTTCATCCAAGATTCATTCTTCTAGTAGGTTGTTTTCTTGTTCTCAAACAATGAATTCTACTTATCATTTGATTGTTATTTTACTTGTTATCATGATTGTTGGCTAGTTCTATAATGTTTGTCTAGATTAAATAACCAAAGTATTGGATGTAATCTTATGTATTGAATGTAATTTGTGTGATAGTTTTAATGCTTGAATCAAGAACATGCTTATTGATGTTAAAGATCATTTGTATCTAGTTAATTGATATGTTATTAATAAAGAGAACTCTTGTTAATTTATCATATTGATTTACAATCAACCTGTCTTAGATTGATTGTTTACTAAACCGGACCAAGGGGGTAAATTAGATTCAATTGGTTAGACGATATAGGGATGAATTGTATGCAACGAACGTTTGTACAATTATTGATAACTATGAACATAGAAGTCAAGTTTCAAGCCTTAGAACTAGTTAAGTTATCCGATTACAAATACAAGAACTATAGTGAAAAGAGAACCCTTGATCTTGTAATTGTGTTTGCGTGTTTACTTAAGAGAACTCTTGGTGAACCTATTAGATAACTTACACACATAATCATTCAATCGGGTTTTAATATCAAAACTTACATCCAATACCGAGGGTAAAAGATCTAGATAAACATTTCGTCTCTTTGATCTAAATCAAACTATCTTATTTGTTTTCTTTGCACTTATTTTCATTATATAAACTTAAAAGACCAAAAATATTGTTTTTTTACCTTTAACCTTCTCTGATTTGGCTAATCGTTAAATAGCCACAAAACCATAAATCTCGTACCTTTCACTTCATTTGATTAGTTGATCATAATATAGTTTCTAATTGTAATTTGACTCGTACAAATTGTCCTTGGAACGATACACGGATTTTACCATTTATTATATTACTACACGATCGGGTACACTACCCGTTAGTGTGTAACAATCTTTAATCGGTATTTTTCCATACTAATTCATACAAAAATTCATATACCACATTTTGCACATCAGAGATTAAATCAAAGCTTGGAGAACAAGTCAACCTTGGAAGACAAATATTAATTAAGGAACAAGGAGTTGATATTTATGGAATGTTTCTTGTACTTGAAGGCCAAGTTAAACTTGTGCAACAAGGTTTTAGGTTTAATGCTTCCCTATAAATAGACCCATAATCTCATTGTAACTCATCACAAATTCTATCAATAAAATCTCTCTATTTTGGTCCGTGGATTAAAGTAATCAACTATTGATTACATATAACCACGTTAAATCGTTGTGTTTTTAATTTTTTAATTTTTGTCTTCGTTTGTCTATTGTGGGTTGGGTAATCTTTGAAAATTACCTTGGGTCATAAATCCTAACATAATCTAGGATTTACTTGACCGGTCAACTAGTTTTATTTAGTCTTCGGTTAGTTTCTTTGGTGGCTGTTAACCTTTGTGCCCTATTTCTTATTTGGTTTTCTCGTCCTAGTTAGCTTTGTTTGTTTGGTTGGTTAGTCGTTTGTGTTTGTTTTTTTCTTCGTTAGTTAAACTTGGTTTGGCTCGCAAGTAGATAATGTTAGACTAGATATTTAGCTCATAGCCTATATTATTTGTATTTGTATGAGCTCAGCCCAATTAGCTTGGTTAGGGTTATTTGCCTATATATATGGCTTTGTGTTATGTACGCAATCAATCAATAAACACCATATCATTTCTTAACATGGTATCGAGCCAGTACTATCTCCAACCCTAATTCCTTTTTCTTTTTTTTCTTATCACCAAAAATGGGCTGTTGCAGCCTCTCTTCAATCAACCTGCAACTTCATCTTCTTCATATCTCCTTCTTCACCTCCTTCAAAACCTATTTCTCTAAGGTTAAAAAAAAAAAAAGAAAAAAAAAACTTTATTCTTGTTACTTAAACAAAATCTAAACCCGACACAAATTTGGGGCTCAAAATCCGGCACAACTCCGGTTACCTGTAAAACAGCATCCACGTGCCGCCACAGTCAGCTGCCAGAAGGTTCTGTTTTTGCCGGAATCAGTTTTAAATCCGGCGCGATTAAACTCACCTCCAGCACAAATCGCATCGTGGGAACATTTTGACCAAAATCCCACTTTTAATTCGTTGATCTTCGCTATAATCCGCCTATCGCTGCCGTGAACCACCTCTGCCATCGCCGTGAACCACCTCTGTCGTCACCGTGAACTCCACGTTTTAATTTTGTAGGTCTGTAGAACAAAACAAAGAAAAAAAAAGAAACAAAGGGTGTTTCGCAACAACAAAAAGCAGAAGATAAGGATTGAAGGTTTTTTTTTTTTTGAGTGGGGTGTGTTTGTTTCTTTGCTGGAAATCAAAGAAAGAATAAAAGAAATTGTGATAGTTGGTGTATGGTCTTTGCAAAATAAAAGGTAGACCCTTTCTTATACCATCGAATCAAGAAAAAAGGAGGAATTAGTTTCACATTAATTCTTGGTCTAGCTTTTAATTGATTATTTTAATTTTTATTAAAAAAAAAAACTCTAGCTATGAGGAGTCATGAAGGCGACTACAGGCCCAATAACGATACTAATGCTCAACTTTTGAAAATAATTCAAGCTCAACAGTAGGCCCAACAGCAGGTCCAACAGCAAGCACAGTGCTTTTACACATCTCAGCCCGATTACGGTGGTGCCGGGTGGCACATGGACATGGGTGCGTCCTCACATCTTACCTCATGTATTAATAATCTTAGTATTGTTTTTAATAATTGCAAATATTCATCAGTTGCCGTTGGTAACGGGAACACCATTCCCGTCACTAACACTGGCCATAGCTTGTTACCCAATGATCACCGACCATTACATTTAAATAATGTACTTGTAACCCCTAACATCATTAAAAACCTTATATCCGTTCGTTAATTTACCCGTGATAATCTAGTTTCTGTTGAATTTGATCCTTTTGGTTTTTCCGTGAAAGATTATTTGACACATCGTCTGCTTCTTCGATGTGATAGCACCGGGGATCTCTACCCACTTACATCACCTAACTCTCACTCTTCTCAGCAGGCTCTTCTCACCAGTCCGGTTACATGACATCAACGTCTCGGACATCCCGGACATGATGTTTTTCGAAGACTCCTTTCTAATAAAGATATCATTTGTAATACATCGTCATCCCTCATTCTTTGCCATGCCTGTCAGCTTGGCAAACACGTGCGACCCCCTTTTTCTGTTTCTAGTTCTCATGTTAATGCTACCTTTGATATTATCCATTCGGATTTATGGACATCTCCTATTCCTAGTCTTAGTGGTTTAAAATATTATATTTCTGGATCATTTTTCGCATTACGTTTGGGTTTTTCTGTTACGCAATAAATCTGATGCACTTACCACATTCATACAATTTCGCCAATTTGTCCGCACTCAATTTAACAAAGAAATCAAATCTTTTCAATGTTATAATGGGGGTGAATTCGATAACACTGCATTCCATCACCTTCTTCAAACTAATGGTATTCAATTCCGATTCTCCTGCCCATACACCTCTCAGCAAAACGGAAAATCTAAACGCATGCTCCGCACCATTAACAATCTCATTCGCACGCTCCTCTTTCAAGCTCATCTTCCACCCACTTACTGGGTGGAAGCGCTCCACATGGCAGCTTACCTACTTAACATTCTTCCCTCCTCCGCCATCAATCACGATATCCCGCACTTCCGTCTCTACAAACAAAAACCCAACTATACAACACTTCGTGTCTTCGGATGCCTCTGCTATCCTCACCTCCATACTCCTCACAAACTCGCTCCACGTTCTACTCCCTGCATCTTCCTTGGGTACCCCTATAACCATCGGGGGTACTGATGTCTTAACCTTACCACCAACACAATCATCTTATCCCGACACGTCACTTTTGATGAGTCTTCTTTCCCATTTGGCTCCATGACACCCACTGAGCCACCATCCTATGACTTTCTGGATCCTCCACCAAATTTGTTTTCCCGTTCATTTCATCTCTCCTCCACTCTCTCTAATCCGTCCTCGGAGACACAGCCTCCTCCTACTGAGGCTACTGTCACTGCACCTACGCCAACCCCGGAGACACAGCCTCCTCCTGTTGAGGCTACCGTACCTCCTCAAAATCCTACCCCGAAGACACAGCCTCCTCCTACTGAGGCTACATCTTCCTCCACCTCCACTCACCCCATGATCACCCATACTCGCGATGGAACCACAAAACCTGTGCAATGTCTCAACCTTCACACCAGTGTCATTTCTCCCATTCCGCGTACTTATCCTGAGGCCCTTCACGACCCTAATTGGAAACAAGCTATGACTGATGAATATAATGCTTTAATTAACAACAGTACTTGGACACTTGTGCCTCGACCATCGGACACGAACATAGTTCGCTCCATGTGGTTATTTAAGCACAAGTTTAATGCAGACGGTAATTTGAGCAGGTATAAGGCTCGACTCGTTGCTAACGGTCGAAGCCAACAGGTTGGCATTGATTGTGATGAGATCTTCAGCCCAGTTGTTAAACCGGCATCGATACGCACTGTACTCAGTTTGGCGGTATCTCGACACTGGCCAGTTCATCAGCTAGATGTCAAGAATGCCTTTCTTCATGGACAGCTTTCGGAGACTGTCTATATGCACCAGCCACCAGGGTTTCGGCATCCTCGGTACCCGGATCATGTCTGCCTTTTGCAGAAATCTTTATATGGCCTTAAGCAGGCCCCCCGTGCATGGTTTCAGCGGTTTGCAGGTTATGCTCAGCGGATTGGCTTTCACCAGAGCCGATGTGACACTTCTCTTTTTATCTATCGCCAGGGTTTGGATACAGCATACCTGTTATTATATGTTGATGATATTGTGTTGACTGCCTCCTCTACAGGCTTAGTCCAACTGATTATTGCTTCCTTACATAAGGAATTTTCTATGACTGATTTAGGCTCGCTGAATTACTTCCTTGGCATTCATGCTACTCATACTGCATCTGGAATGTTCCTCTCCCAGAAACAGTACGCATCCGAGATCATTGAGCTGGCTGGTATGCCCTCATGTCATCCTTGCAGGACCCCGATCGAACCGGGTGCCAAACTTACTAGTCATGGTCCCCCTGTTAAGGACCTCACTCTCTATCACAGTCTCGCAGGCGCACTACAGTATCTTACATTTACTCGACCAGACATCTCTTACGCTGTTCAGCAGATCTGTCTCTTCATGCATGACCCTCGAGAGCAACACATGCATGCTCTCAAGCAGATCATTCGTTACATTCAGGGTACCGCTGACCTTGGTCTACAGTTATATGCATCTTCTCCAACCACATTGGTTGCTTATTCTGACGCTGACTGGGCAGGTTGTCCCACCACCAGACGATCCACCTCAGGCTATTATGTTTTCCTCGGCAACAATCTACTATCATGGTCTTCTAAGAGGCAACCCACGCCTTCTCGTTCTAGTGCAGAGGTAGAATATCGAGGAGTTGCCAATGCCGTTGCCGAGACATATTGGATTCGTAATCTTTTGAGCGAGCTTCATTGTCCTCTTAATTCTGCTACCTTGGTTTACTGTGATAATGTCAGCTCCGTCTACCTCTCTACTAATCCAGTTCAACATCAGCGAACCAAGCACATTGAGATTGATATTCACTTTGTTCGGGATCTAGTTGCTCAGGGACATGTACGGGTCTTACATGTTCCATCCAGATACCAGTTTGCTGACATCTTCACCAAAGGACTCTCGTATGCACTGTTTGACGAGTTCAGATCCAGCTTGAGCGTCCGGAGTACTCCAGCTCAAACTGCGGGGGATGATATTTAGCTCATAGCCTATATTATTTGTATTTGTATGGGCTCAGCCCAATTAGCTTGGTTAGGGTTATTTGCCTATATATATAGCTTTGTGTTATGTACGCAATCAATCAATAAACACCATATCATTTCTTAACAGATAATCCTTTTAGGTTTAGTTGTTTGTAGTTTTATCATTATATCTGTTGCTTTATGTTTGCGACTTTGCAAGACTTGTCAGGTTTGCTTCTTGTATCCTTTAGGCTCTTTCATATATAGATGAAGTCCTTTGTTTTAGATATGTTCATGTTTTTTGAAAAAATAAAAAAAATATATCCCACATTAATTGTAACTTATTTATTATGTTCATAAAAGTCACGTGCTAATAAAATCCTATATAAATTACTGATATGAATTGGTGGTGGGGAAGGAAAAAAATCCGTACCCGACGTATCTGACGGAGAACCGAAAACTTGATATATTTGGATTGGGTTCGGGCGGGTATGGGGATGGTTTTTAACTTTTTTGCGGCTCCGGGGATGGTTATAGACACAAATCAGATAACCCAGCCCGTATACTCGAAAAAAGACCCGAGTCCATATACCCGGCCCTTAAACCCGATTGCCTGTAACACCCCGTCAAAAATCCCTTTAATGGAATGTTAACGCTGGTCCCAGTGCTTGGCTTGACTTCTACGTAACAACAATATTCTACAGCGGAAGCAATTAATACCTGAGAATAAAACGCGCAAAACGGATCAACAATAATGTTGAGTGAATCTACAGGTTTAGGTAAACAATACAGTATGTTTAAAAAGTAATATTCCGAAAACGTTTATTAGTGGAAGACCACTAAGGTTCAATGTTAAAAGTTTATAGACGACACCGTGTCCCGTTTTAAAAGTTTGTTGACTCTGGCATGTCAAGCTTCACATATCTGTAGACATTACCATGTCAAGTTTTATCTCATTTGTTCGTAAACCACAGTTTTACATAACGTTATATAGTATCTGAAAAACAGTTATCAGAAAAATAGTTTAGTTTCCTTGACCACGAGATTTTACAAGTACAACACCAAGTAGTAAAAACGTTTGCATAATATGAGCACCTGAATACTAGCAATGACCTGAGTATAGAAGCCACTATACCCGCCTTTACCTCCTAAAATGTTATACACTTGTTCAAATGTATTTAATGTTCAAAGTAAATGCACCACAGTATTTATAGTGGGTGAGGTTGTCAACCTAACGGACCCGTCCATCTAAATTGTGCTTACACCGATGGTATTAAAAGTATTCAAGCTAGAGGCTTTTTGAACAAACTCAATATGCATATATAGTTTTCATGTCAATACAAAAGCATTTGAAAATGTAAGTATAACAGCGTGTATTCTCATCCCTGAAAACATGTAAAAAGCGGGACTGTAGACTCACCTTTGAATAAAGCTCGGATTGAAAAGTGAACAATTAACTTGTACGGTTTATAGCCGAGTAATGCAACCTAAGTATACGTATTTAGGTTGGTCAATATATGTATCTTAAATAAGTGTGGTTTCATAGTGTACGTTGTCTTATTGCTCGACTCGACGCGTTTCAAAGTAAAAGTCAACTATGTCATGCAAGTCAAACAAAGTCAACCGAAGTCAAACTGAAAGTCAAACTTGGTCAATGTGGTCAACTAAAGTCAACATCAGTAGGTTCATGTCAAATATTGGTCAACATGTCAAACCTAAGTCAAACAATACATTTTAGGTCATGAATGATCATTTTCACAATTTCAGTTTATCGTTATGCACAAAGTTCATGAACACGTAGCATACTTAGCATATTATCTCATAGTAAAAAATTCAAGTAATCATGACAAACTCCAGATCATAAATATACTTAAAATAGATTCCAAAAAGTCCAGCCAGGGACTCATACAACAATTAAAAGTCAGGAATCAGAAGGGATACATTTGGGGTTTGCCAAGTCAGTTTCTGACTGCGCACTGATTTCATTTTGGCTATAACCGGAGTTGGGAACATGAAATTGATACAAGACCAGTGGCCATAGTTCAAGGACAAATAAAAGTAACACATATGAAAAATCTAGCAATTTTTGTTTAGCCAATTTGTACAGTTTATTCGTGCAAGTTGAACATTCAGTTTTCAGCTCAAATCAGAATTCACATAAAGTATGGCTCTATTGTGTCCAATGCATAAGGTTTCAGATATTGACATAAACTAACAATAAGTCACATATCATGTTAAGTTTCATTTTACAGAAGCATACATGCTCAATAAATAAACACAATCTACAGAGTACAAAACCGTGAGCAAGTTACAGATTCGATTCTCATTTAGTTAGTCACATTCGCACACGATTATCCGAAGATATAGATACAATTAGCCTATGATATCCACATGAAAGATGAAGTACTTTTTGTCTACTTTTCAAATATGCAAAGATTTAATCACAGAAGTTAACACATTTTATTATACAAGGTTATTTTCATGCAAGTGCTGTATAAAACTACTTTTACACTAATTCAAGCATATCTCGGGCTATACATAAGCAAATGACATGATATCCTAGTCTAAATTGATTGTTTTTAAATTATATTTCCAGTGGTATAAGTCTCACATGCCAATTCGTTATTTATCAATACCAGATTTCTGATCAAGCAACAAAAACACAACGATAATTCAAATTGACATAACTTAATCATACGGAAACGAAATCAAGCGAATCCAAAGCCTAAACTCAATAGTTTTTCGCAAGGAATCTGATTATAACATAATAATTAACATTTGAAAAACTTAATTTTTCTGATCAAGCAAAAAAAATTCGTTTTTAAACCCTAGCGCATTAAACAATCAAAATAACGATTACAATTAACACGTACGCGTATAGACTTGAGCAATTGACAACATAACTATGAAACTCTTATAAAAATCAGATTTTTAAGATTAGGGTTTAGCTAAATATACCTTAGATCAACAAATCATTTATACCAACGCGTAGAGGAGATCGAGAATTGCAAGATTCGTGTTCAACACTTAAGCAAAAGATCAAAGATTAATGGTGCTAGGGTTGATGTTGGTGGCGACGTGAGGGAGAGCAAGAGAGGGAATGATCGGTTGTAATTTTTATTTTGTGAGGGTTATGATTAGATTAGGTTTAAGGTTAGTTTTAAATACTTAGGGCCTAAACTTAATCACCACACTAGTAACAATTAAGCCCAAGACTAAAAATAAAAGGGGGGGAGTATAGGGGTCGGCCGAATGGGGCCCACCTTGGGTATCCCGGGCTCTCGTTTTGCAATTTCGTGTAATCGTGACCCGTTTTAAGTGCCGTTTAGTCGTACCGAAGGCCCGAAACGCTAACCCGATCGTTAAACGCAACCAATCGTTTAATTTATTAAAAACCCAATAAATTAAATATTTTAAAAAGTTAATAATTAATAAAATTATTTATTAAAATAAACCCGAGCGTTTCGTTGCTCAAAAAGCTATTATCAAAATCGTATCGTTTTTATCGTATTTCATTATCCGAAATATTTATTTGAATTAATATCAACCCATATTAATTATTGTAACCCTCCGAAGATCAAGTATGCATTTATTACACATAAACACATAAAAGTTAAATAATCGCCGTTAAATAAACTAACGGAAGGTTAACAGAAGTAACGGAAAAAAAATCAGGGTTGTTACATTACCCACCTGTTATTGAAAATTTCGTCCCGAAATTTTAGTGATCGTCCGTTGAAGTGGTTTCCTTGGGAAACAGTTACGGGTATTTCAGTCTCATCTGGTCCTCACGCTCCCACGTGAACTCTGGTCCTCTTCTCGCATTCCACCGAACCTTAACGATAGGAATTCTGCTTTGTTTCAATTGTTTGACCTCGCGGCCCAAAATTTCGACAGGTTCCTCAATGAAATGAAGTTTTTCGTCGATACGCAGTTCCTCTAGAGGAATAATTAGATTATCATCGGCTAGGTACTTCTTTAGATTGGATACATGGAAAACGTCATGAATACCTCTGAGTGCTTGTGGCAGTTCCAATTTGTAAGCTACCGGTCCAACTCTTTCAGTTATCTCAAATGGTCCAACATATATAGGACTAAGTTTACCTCGTTTCCCAAATCGTACAACACCCTTCCAAGGTGATACCTTAAGCATAACCTTGTCACCAACTTGGAACTCTATGTCCTTCCGTCTAACATCGACGTAACTCTTTTGACGACTTCGAGCCGTTCTCAGTTGTTCCTGAATCTATAGGACTTTCTCAGTTGTCTCCTGAATAATCTCAGGACCTGTCAACTGACTATCTCCCAATTCGCTCCAACAAACGGGAGATCTACACTTCCTTCCATACAACGCTTTGAAAGGTGCAGCTTTAATGCTCGCATGGTAGCTGTTATTGTATGAGAACTCAGCCAGGGGTAAATACTTATTCCATCCGTTTCCGAAATCAATGACACACGCTCTCAACATGTCCTCAAAAGTCTGAATAGTTCGTTCGCTCTGGCCATCCGTCGAGGGGTGATATGCTGTACTCATATCTAGACGGGTCCCCATTGCTTTCTGTAATGATTGCCAAAACCTGGAAGTAAATCTGTTGTCGCGGTCGGATATAATAGATATAGGCACTCCATGCCTAGAGACGACTTCCTTAATGTAGATCTGAGCCAACTTCTCCATTTTATCAGTTTCCCTTATCGGTAAGAAGTGTGCGGACTTAGTGAGACGATCCACGATAACCCAAATAGTATCGTGACCTCCCACCGTTCTTGGCAGTTTTGTAATGAAGTCCATGGAAATACCTTCCCACTTCCACTGGGGAATCTCTGGTTGAGTTAATAATCCTGATGGCTTCTAATGTTCAGCCTTAACTTTAGCGCAAGTCAAGCACTTCCCGACATAGGTAGCAATGTCAGTTTTCAAATTTAGCCACCAATAAAACGCCTTCAAATCTTGGTACATTTTATCTGATCCCGGACGAATTGAGTATCTCTACTTGTGTGCTTCCTCCAACACTAGTTCTCTCAATCCACTAAACTTCGGTACCCAAATTCAGTTAGCAAAGTATCGTGTTCCGTCCTCCTTGATGTCAAACTTCTTATCCATTCCTCTGAGAAATTCAACATCGACATTTTCTAGTTTCATGGCTCCTTGTTGTGCTTCGCGGATTTGTGATGTGAGATTCGTACGGACAACTATATTAAGCGCTTTAACCCTAAGAGGTTTCTCTCGCTCCTTTCTGCTTAAGGCATCCACCACAACATGCGCCTTGCCCGGATGGTATTGAAGTTCGCAGTTATAATCGTTAAGTAGTTCCATCCAACGTCGTTGTCTCATGTTGAGCTGTTTCTGATCGAATATGTGCTGTAAACTCTTATGTTCAGTGAAGATATTGAACTTGGTTCCATACAGGTAGTGTCTCCACATTTTAAGTGCAAAGACAACAACTCCTAGTTCAAGGTCGTGCGTAGTGTAGTTCTGCTCGTGAATCTTTAACTGACATGATCCATAAGCAATAACCTTATTTCGTTGCATAAGCACGCAACCCATTCCTTGACGTGGGGCATCATAATAAACAACAAAATCTTCACTTCTCTCAGGTAGAGACAATACTGGTGCAGTTGTTAATTTCTTTTTCAACAACTGAAATGCGGACCCTTGCGGTTTTGACCACTCATACTTCTTGCCCTTATGAGTCAACGCGGTCAATGGTCGGGCGATCTTAGAGAATCCTTCAATGAATCTCATGTAGTAACCAGCCAGACCCAAAAATTGCCGAATCTGCATTGGCGTCTTTGGAGTCTCCCAATTCTTAACCGATTCAATCTTTGCTGGGTCGACCTGCATTCCATTGGCCCCTACAACATGGACAAGAAATTATACCTCTCGCAACCAAAAGTCACACTCAGAGAACTTTGCATACAACTGCTCTTTTCTAAGCATGGCCAATATCGAACGTAGATTCTGTTCGTGATCTTCCTTGTTCTTGGAGTACACCAATATATCGTCAATAACACAATGACGAATTTATCTAGGTATGGCTTACACACACGGTTCATGAGGTCCATGTACACTGCTGTTGCGTTCGTCAAATCAAACGGCATCACTGTAAACTCATAATGTCCATAACGTGTTCTAAACGCCTTCTTCGGGACATCAGCTTCCTTGACTCTCAATTGGTGATACCTGAATCTCAAATCAATCTTCGAATGACAACTAGATCCCTATAGCTGATCAAATAAGTCATCAATCCTCGGTAGCGGATACCGATTCTTGATTGTCAACTTGTTCAATTCTCTGTAGTCGATACACAATCTCATCGATCCATCCTTCTTCTTAACAAACAAGAATGGAGCTTCAACTTGGGAATTCGTGGTTATGTGACACACCTTTTAGTACATGTCACAATTTAGGGCATTACAACCCTCATGTTCTTCACTATGGGAAGCTCTTGTAGTTCTAAAGGTGCAAATGCATATATTGTACGCGTAACGGGTGCAGCTGCTGGCACCAAATCAATCCGAAATTCAACTTCACGGTGGGGTAGACGTGTAACCTCAGGACAATCTCTAATAGTTGGGAAATATTCGGGTCTCTTAAATGTCGGCTCGTCTTTACTCACATGTGCCAGAATTGCGAGACATTCTCATCTCCTGTACTTCTGGACCTTCGAGTAATTAGTGTAACATGACGGTGTACTGATCTCTTCTTCTGTAACGACCCGGATTTTTCCAATAATATATATAAGATTAATATTTACATAATTGAATGTTTCCAACATGTTAAGCAATCAAACTCATTAAGACTTGGTTATTTGGAATGAATTTTATACAAACGTTCGGACACCCAGTCTGTCTGACGATTCACGAACGTCATATATCGTAATAATTAATTAAAGGAATATATATTTGGATATATATATTTATGATTTGATTAAATGATATTTAAGTATCTCATTAAGTATAATAACAATGAGTTATATATATAAGATGAGACTACTAACTTAAAGACTTCGAAACAATATACATATATGTAATGATTATCGTTGTAATAGTATTTCACACATATATATATATGATATTAGATATGATAATACACCATGTTAACATGTTAACATAACAATTTAACATCTCATTTAAGTGTAATAACAATGGGTCAATTATATTTAACAAGATCGTTAACCTAAAGGTTTCGAAACAACACTTACATGTAACAACTAACGATGACTTAACGACTCAGTTCAATATATATACATGTAATGTATTATGATGTATTTATACACTTTTGAAAGACTTCAAGACACATATAAAAGTACTTCTAGTTAACAAAAATGCTTACAATTACATTCTCATTCATTTTCATCAAAAATTCTACTCGTACATGTATGGTATTGTACTCGTATAATACACAGCTTCTAGATGTATTTACTATTCATCTATACTAATAAAAATCTGCTCCTTAGCAGTCTTAAATGATTAATAATCATGTTGGAACCATCATTTGTCAACTTGCATGAATTATTTAGCAAGAAAACAAACTTAAGAATCTTTTTTTCTTTATAAAATGTAAAAAACGTATTCATGAATGCACACCATTTCTTCACTCCATTTTCTCATACTTACACTCCAATTTCTCTCTTAAAATACTCCTAACATCATACTTGATCATCTCCAAGCATTTTCACCATCTTTTAGCTTCAATTACAAGCTTTAATCATCATAAAAACAACCATCTTTCAAGAACACTTCAAGAATCATATCAAGTCTTCATGACTACTTCCAAGCTTTCTAATCCATTCCAACTCATCATCTAAGATCAAGAAAACTTTGTTATTTAAAGTAGGTTATCTTTCTTATTCAAGGTAATATTCATATTCAAACTTTGATTCAATTTCTATAACTATAACAATCTTATTTCAAGTGGAAATCTTACTTGAACTTGTTTTCGTGTCATGATTCTACTTCAAGAACTTTCATGCCATCCAAGGATCCTTTGAAGCTAGATCTATTTTTCTCATTTCCAGTAGGTTCATCCAGAAAACTTGAGGTAGTAATGATGTTCATAACATCATTTGATTCATCCATATAAAACTATCTTATTCGAAGAGCTAAACTTGTAATCACTAGAACATAGTTTAGTTAATTCTAAACTTGTTCGCAAACAAAGTTAATCCTTATAACTTAACTTTTAAAATCAATTAAACACATGTTCTATATCTATATGATATGCTAACTTAATGATTTAAAAACCTGTAAACACGAAGAACACCGTAAAACCGGATATACGCCGTCGTAGTACATCCGGGGGCTGTTTTGGTTTGGATAATTAAAAACTATGAAAAACTTTGATTTATAAGCTATACTTCTTGAAAAATAATTTTTCTTATGAATATGAAACTATATCCAAAAATCATGGTTAAACTCAAAGTGAAAGTATGTTTTTCAAAATAGTCATCAAGATGTCGTTCTTTCGACGGAAATGACTACCTCTTTCGAAAATGACTTGTAACTTATATTTCTAACTATAAACCTATACTTTTTCTATTTAGTTTCATAAAGTTAAGTTCAATATGAAACCGTAGCCTCTTAAATCACTCAAAACGGATTTGAAACGAAGAAATGACGGGTAAAACAAAATTGGTAAAAACTACTTATTTTAGCTACGTGAAAATTTGTAAGAAATCTATTCCAACCATAACTTAATCAACTTATATTGTATATTATGTAATCTTGAGATACCATAGACATGTATACAATGTTTCAACTTATCATGTTGACCCATCTATATATATATTGCGGAACAACCATAGACACTCTATATGCAAATGTTGGAGTTAGCTATACAGGGTTGAGGTTGATTCCAAAATACATATATAGTTTGAGTTGTGATGAATACTGAGATATGTATACACTGGGTCGTGGATTGATTCAAGATATATATTAAGTTATTCATGTACGACAAATTATGGACTACTGACATTGGACTGCTAACTGGACAACTAAAAATCATCAACACGTAATAAAGAAAATATTGTGAATATATTTCGATCATATTTTAATATATGTATATATTGTTATAGGTTCATAAATCAACCTGTGGCCAAGTCTAATTCTCGACGAATTAGTAATTTGTGAAAGTGAGTTATAGTCCCATTTTTACTATCTAAATTATTTTGGGATGAGAATACATGCAATTTATAAATGTTTTACAAAATAAGCACAAATTCATGAAACTACATTCTACGACTGTTTTGTTATACCGGATATCTGTACTTATTATTATTATGCTTGGTAACCTAAGAATTAGTGAAAAACACTAATTGACGCGAATCCTAAACGTAGATCTACGGGCACCAACCACCCCCATTTTCGAATAGTGGAAATGTTTTAGTACTTCGAAGGGTTCTTGTCATACATTTGAATAGTGAAATGTATGATGCCAGATATATTAAGTGCTCTATGTTAAGGTCGGTTACCAGGCGACTCATCGTATGAATGATTTTTGCAGTTGTAATGATCCTGCGCATTTGATTAAATGAAATCTTGTGGCTTATTAAATGTTATGATTATTATATAGAAATTAAACCTATGACTCACCAACATTTTTTTTGTTGACGTTTTAAGCATGTTTATTCTCAGGTGAATATTAAAAACCCTTCCGCTGTCGTATGCCAACCCAATGCCAAGATTTGGAGTCGGCATAATTGTTTATATTGTTTAAACTTGCATTCGGAGTATTTGTTGTAATATATTTGATCATATTATAATGGGTTGTGTAAAAACTTATTTATTTGAGGAGATTGTCTTTGATAGACAATCTAAGTTATGTCATTAAGACCTTTATTCAATAATAAAGGTTATGGTTGTTTTTAAAAACGAATGCAAGATTTGAAAAACGTCTCATATAGAGGTCAAAACCTCGCAAAGAAACCAATTAATATGAAACGTTTATAATTTATATGAACGGGGCATTTCAGTTGGTATCAGAGCGTTGGTCTTAGAGAATCAGAAAATTTTTCATTAGTGTGTCTAACTGATTTTTGATGCATTAGTGAGTCTGGACTTCGACCGTAATTATTTTAAAAATGATTGCTTAATATAATTGTTGGAAACATAAGATTATTAACATATAAATATTATAAGATATATCATTCCCTTAACATGCCTGCTATTATGTGATAGATGACTTCATCCGATCATATAAGCATCTCTAGTGATTCAGATTTCATTTACTTATCAAGTGATTCGGAGGCTGGGTCAAAGCGTACGACTTATGAACCAACGGAAAAGTTAACTTTTGGTGCTACCATTAAAGTGGAAAATTGTTGGAAAAATTGGGAAGGTTCACAATTGCCAGTAGAAGTTCCAGAAGAGGATCCAGAAGAAGATCCCGAAGAGGAACCCGAAGAAGAGGATCCTGAAGAAGTTGTGGAAATTACCGAACCACAACGTGATTTGGGAAAATCTTTAGCTGTTATACCCGATGAACCTATTATGACCCAAAATATTTGTGATCATCCACCTGAACCACCTAAGAGACCAGTTTATAAAATGACCGCTCGTATAATGACTGTTGGTTTTGCCCCCAAACAATTAGCCGAAAGAACCAATTGGGAGGAATTGGAAAAAGAACTATCCAAACGAAAATCTAAACGTTTGGCCGAGAAAGAAACAACGTCAACGTCTATGAAATCTCGCCGTTCTTGAACCATCGGCAGCTATCCTGTATTCCATGCATTGTATAATATGTATTATATTGTGTGTTTAAGTTTGTAAGAAAATCCGCAATGTAATTTTCCTTATGATTGTATAATAATAAGAATAAGCATGGAAGGTTTATTATTATTATTACAACTTATTATTACGTAGTAACGTAATAATTTACCATAGTTTTTCATATTAGAATTTTAGTAGTTAATTTGTGTGTTAGCTGCTAAGTATGAACATTATTATAGTTATAAAACGCTAATATGAAAAAAAAAAGCTTTTATAATAATAAGTTCATATTAAGCTACAAAATACTTTTTGGCTACTTCTAAAATTCTATATGATTAACTCAGTCAGCTATTTTTGAAGGAAATGGCTCCTCCAGCTACTAGACAACAACAATTGAACACAGAAGAACTTCAAGCTTTCGCTGCAAATATGGCTGCAGTGGTGAATGCAATGAACAACAATAACCAATCGGGTTCCAGCAGTGGAGGAAACAATGGCAACCGGGTAGGATGTTCCTACAAAGCTTTTATGGCCTGCAAACCCAATGAGTTTGAAGGAACTGAAGGACCCGTTGGACTAAAGCGGTGGGCATAGAAGATTGAAGCCGTGTTCGCAATCAGCAACTGCGCAGAAGAGGATAAAGTTAAATATGCCACACATACTTTCAGGGGTACTGCTTTGACATGGTGGAATACCTACATGGATTACGTAGGACAGAATAATGCCTACGCACTTCCATGGTCCGCTTTCAAGCACATGATGATGGAAGAGTACCGTCCCAGAACCTAAATCAACAAGCTCAAGACAGAGCTTAAAGCACTGACAACCCAAGGGTTAGATGTCACTACCTACGAGCGACGTTTCAATGAACTGGCTTTAATGTGTCCTGGAGCATTTGAGGACGAAGAAGCAAAAATTGAAGCATTCATAAAAGGGTTGCCGGAACGAATCCAAGAGCATGTAGGTGCTAACGATCCTACAACAATGCAGAAAGCGAGCCGTATAGCCCACAAATTGATAGGCCAAATAACAGGAAGGATAAAGAAAGAAGCGGCCGAGGAGGCCATAATGAAACAGGGAAAAAGAAAGTGGGAGGAAAGCAGTGATCAGGGTCACCAGTACAACAACAACAACAATTAAAACAACAACTACAACAACAATCGCAACCACCCCAACAACAACAATAATCGCAACAACAACCGCAACAATAACCGCAAATACCATCCCAATAATAATAATAACATCAACAATCCCAATCACAACAATAACAACAACAAACGACTCAACAACAATAACCCTAACAACAACAACAACAACAACAACAACAACGACAACAAAAGGCAAAGAACTATATGCCCCAGGTGTGATACGTTTCATCCGGAATGGTTTTGTAGAGAATTATGTACCAAGTGTAATAGGAATGGCCATATTGCGGCAAAGTGTGAAGTCTACGGACCAAATAGAAACAAAGGAGTAAATAATGCCGGAACAAATAATAACGGTGTTGTTTGCTATGGATTTGGAAAACTGGGCCATACCATAAACCAGTGTAGGAATGGAAATAGGCAAGGCCGTGGGAGAGCCTTCAACATTAATGGGGAGAAAGCACAGGAAGACCCGGAGCTTGTTACGGGTACGTTTCTTATCAACAATACACCTGCTTATGTTTTATTTGATTCGGGTGCCGATAGAAGTTATATGAGTAGAGAATTTTGTGCCAAATTAAATTGCCCGTTAATGCCTTTGGATAAAAAGTGTATAGTTGAAGTAGCAAACGGTAAACTAATTAAGGTTGATAAAATTTGCCGAAATCGAAAAATTAGTTTAGTTAGATAAACGCTTGCAATTGATTTGATACCGGTGGAATTGGGAAGCTTCGACGTAATTATTGGAATGGACTGGATGTCCAAGGTGAAAGCCGAAGTTGTTTGTCATGAGAAGACGATTCGCATTTTGAGAGAAAACGGGTTACCCTTAATGGTGTACGGAGAAAAGGGTAATGCCAAATTAAATCTTATTAGTAGTTTAAAGGCGCGCAAACTAATAAGAAAAGGTTGCTATGCCATACTAGCACACTTCGAGAAGGTTGAAAAAGAAGAAAAGAAAATCGATGACGTTCCTGTTTCAAGAGAATTTCCTGAGGTGTTTCCGGACGAATTACCGGGACTACCTCCACACCGATCCGTTGAATTTCAAATAGATCTTGTGCCAGGATCCGCACCAATAGCTCGTGCTCCATATATACTTGCGCCCACCGAAATGAAAGAATTACAAAGTCAGCTACAAGAATTATTAGAACGTGGTTTTATCCGACCGAGTACGTCACCATGGGGAGCTCCAATTTTGTTCGTTAAAAAGAAAGATGGGTCTTTTCGCATGTGTATCGATTACCGTGAGCTGAACAAAGTAACCATCAAAAACCGATACCCTTTACCCCGACTCGACGACCTATTTGATCAATTCCAAGGTTCGAGCGTATACTCCAAAATCGACTTAAGGTCAGGTTATCATCAACTGAGGGTTAAAGAAGCCGATATACCAAAAATAGCCTTCAGAACTCGTTATGGCCATTACGAATTCATGGTTATGCCATTCGGTCTAACCAATGCACCCGCAGTTTTCATGGACCTCATGCACCGAGTATGTAGTCCATATTTAGATAAGTTTGTTATTGTCTTTATTGATGACATCCTTATTTATTCGAAGAATAACCAAGAACATGAACAACACTTGAGACTTGTGTTAGAGTTGTTAAGAAAAGAGCAACTTTATGCTAAGTTCTCTAAATGTGCTTTTTGGTTAAATAAAGTACAATTTCTTGGTCACGTAGTCAGTAGTAATGGAATCAAAGTTGATCCCGCCAAGATCGAATCCATCAAAAATTGGGAAACCCCGAAAACTCCAACGCAAATACGTCAATTTTTGGGTTTAACTGGTTATTATAGGAGATTTATTCAAGATTTCTCCCGAATAGCCAAACCTTTAACTGCCTTGACACATAAGGGGAAGAAGTATGAATGGACTTCTGAACAAGAGGGTGCCTTTCAATTGTTGAAAAAGAAGTTGACTACGACACCTATTTTATCGTTACCTGACGGAATAGAAGATTTGGTTATCTACTGCGACGCATCAAGAATGGGTTTTGGGTGTGTTCTTATGCAACGGAAGAAGGTGATTGCATATGCTTCTCGACAACTCAAAATTCATGAACAAAACTACACCACACACGATCTGGAATTGGGTGCCATTGTTTTTGCATTAAAGATGTGGAGGCATTATCTATATGGGGTCAAGTTTATCGTATACACCGACCACAAGAGTCTCCAACATATTTTAAATCAAAAGCAACTAAACATGAGGCAGCGTAGATGGGTTGAGCTGCTAAATGATTATGATTGTGAAATCCGTTACCACCCTGTGACAACCCGTAAATTTCCAGAAAAATTTAAACAAAAATCTTTATATGATTTCATTTAACCTCAACTAATTCTGACGATTCACGAACAATTATTTGTAAATAATTACGCATTAATTTGATATATTAATATTATTATTATTAATATCCTTTTTAAACAAGATATCAATAATTAATATCTTTATTATCAGTATTGTTATTATGAATAAAAAAAATATTGACAAATATTCTTGGAAAAGTAGTAAATCAATTTGTTTATTTTAAAAAATATATATATAAAAAAAATCCTTAAAATAAATGATTTTTTTTAATAAAATAAATAAATAAATAAATAAATTACTTTTTAATTAAAAATTATAATGGAAAACTACTTTTATTATTTTATTTTGTGCATTATTCCATGACCTAATATTTAATACTTTTGAATTTTAAAATCCCATTAAAAATTAAAATATTTCTTTTTCTTTTAATTATTTTATTCTTTTTACCTAATTTTTTCAAGTATAAATACCTCTCATTTCTCATTCAAACTCACACCAAAATTTCTCTCATTCTCTCTTTGAAGAATTACTACTAGTTGATATCCAGATCACTTACTTGCTTTACTTTCCTTCTTGCGTGGAATACTTCAACTGCTATTTAATGTGAGTTTTCATATGCTCCCTTTTACTCTTTACATTTTTGGGCTGAGAATACATGTGCTACTTTTATAGCTGTTTTTATGAAATGAATACAAATACTAAAACTGATTTTTCGTGAGTTTTCATAGCTCACTTTTTATCTATATTTTTGGGCTGAGAATACATGCGCAACTTTTATAACTGTTTTACACGTATCAACTATTAAACTGTGATATGTTGGGCTATGACCAGCAAGTCCCCAACCGACAAGTATAAACGATAACTTGTTACGGGGCAAACTTGAAAGTCTAGTCTAAATACAAGTACCAACTATTAAACTGTGATATGTTGGGCTATGACCAGCAAGTTCCCAACCGACAAGTATAAACGATAACTTGTTACGGGGCAAACTTGAAAGTCTAGTCTAAATATCAGTACCAACTGTTAAAACTATGTTATACCCGGCTATGTCCGACTAAGTCCCTACAGTGATATTTTTAATTGCTGCAGCATTCTTAATTATTGGGGATAGGCCTATCGGGAGTAACGTCCCTGATACATTTGACTAAGTCTTTGTATTACTTGATAATGAAATTAAACGACAAGGACAGAACAACTTGTCACGGGGCAAACAACGTTTAGTCTAAATATCACGCTTTGGCATAACTTTTGATCCTGCGGGAGATCAACTTTACAAACTAAATCTTGTGGTCTATATCTAATACTGAAATTATTGTTTATGACAAACCTATGAACTCACTCAACCTCGTGTTTACTTTTTAAGCATGTTTATTCTCAGGTACTTAAATATTGCTTCCGCTGTATATCTGCTGCTTTGATGATGATTGCTTGCCATGCTTGGAGTCTTCATGCATTACTTACCAATTCATTTAAAAACATTTAATGTAATCTATTTATCTTCCGCTGCAAAACTCAATAAAACGTCTCATATAGAGTCGTTCTCGTTTATACAACTGTGATTTGATATAATTAGTCACAAATACCCCAGGCCCTAACTGGGGGTGTGATAGATTGGTATCAGAGCAGGTTGTTGTAGAGAACCAGGATTGCATTTTATGTGTACCTTATACAATTAGGTACCTTAGCAATGTAGGACTACAACTTTCCTTGATCATAGTGCCTTTAATTGTTGCCTTTAACTGTTAAATGCTATACTATACTTTAGAAACATTAGTTATCTTAGAAGGCCAAGCCAATCTAAGAACTCTGCTAATTTCCCTAAGTATTATCCAATTACGCCACCGCATCTAAATGCGACACTATGATTTCTGAAATTCTTGACATTCCTAAGTCATCTATCATGGTTAGTGTATTACATGAAATATTATCTATGAATATATTTGTTACTATTCATACTCAAACGTATATAACTCCCTGTTATATCACGTACCTATATGCCTTATGCCTTTATGCATCGGTTTGCGAACCGGAAAATGTCATTGGGTTATCACAGTATACGAATTGAAAGTCTTTAATCGAAAGATTATTAGATTACATATTTATCATTTTATGATCTCGATACGTCATACTACAATTATTGAAGTATAGACACATCATATCCTATTATATCTTATCATATCTGTCTCAGTAAACTTTGTCTACCACTTTTCCTAAATTTCCTCCGTAAATCAAGGAAATATTTTTGCTATAAATACGTATTCAAGGAGACGAATATATCATTCAGTATTCAATACCCATTTCATATCAAACCCTATTCCAAACACATAATATGAATTTCTCGAACTCCTCGAGCTCCAACGGCAGCGTAATCGGAACAAACGAACCAATCAGCCATCATTTATTCTGGATGAATTGGGGATGGGTTTGTAGCTGACTCAATCAATGGAGGCAAGAAGAAGGTGATCCCTTCCACCAACCGAATTCACCTCTTGGCGAAGAACATGAAGCGCTTACCGGCGAACCAGTCCGAAACATCATTTTATCTCTTCTTTCCAGGGTATCCCGTCACGAATATATAATATCGAAACTTTTAGATCTTATTCACCCCCTTGTTCCAACCGCCAATCATCACGAAATAGTAGAAGAAGTTAATGAGCTTCGCGCTCGAGTGGTGGCTCTGGAGAATATGGTGCGAATTCTACAAGCATCAGCAGCATAACCAGCATCACCACCAGTACCAACAGTACCATCAACATCACCACCAACAGCATCAGCTTCATCAACAAAAACATCCGCATCACACGCCTCAACATCACACTCAGTACCTCAAACATCAACATCATACGCCCATAGATACCAAGGAATATTAGTAATAATGAGTTAAGATGTATTGCCTCATTCTTCGTGAAGAATTATATATGTATACCTTATATATATATATATATATATATATATATATATATATATATATATATATATATATATATATATATATATATATATATATATATATGATTTGGAACAATAATAAATCTTATCGTACTAAGCAATTACGTGTGAATCTCAACTAGTATGTACTACTTGGTTAATTCATATCACTAATATGCTATGATGTACACCCTTCGTTAATGACTTAACAATTTTTAATCACTGCTTCAACACAATAAACTCCATTTCATAAAAAATCAAGTAAATGTATTGATCCATAACTTCATTAGCGAAATATTTCGCGACAATTATGAAATCCCTAAGGTTTTGGAGATTATTCATTCTCGTTCCAGCCGTAAATCAAATAAGTTTAATATTATCCATGATTACATCTGAAGGAAAATATATATGTAAACTCTTTTGTACAAACTGTTAATTGTGAAAATATTTTAACGGGTAGGTAATACCCTAGAAATATTTATATCTCACATTAATATGTTACATTGTACATTCTTCAATTCTGACTCTCATGAATTGTATTCATTCATATTCTATGATGATTTATCATATCAAACCACCGAAATTATCATTCAATACTTTTGAAATCAACAACGCCTATTCGTTAACCATTAGATCCATTGATAATTACAATCAGCGTTTAATCATCTAAAAATAAAATTTCTTGAAAACATCTCGGATTGATAATCAATGATTTAGATTCGTTAAACTTTGAGAATGCTGACGAAGCAGCAAAAGCTATAGATGGTCTAAATGGCCAAAAGTTTGATGATAAAGAATGACGTATTGAAAGAGCTCAGATTTGGAACTGGAAAACAGATTGAGCTAACCATAGAGGAGACCAAGGACAAATCACAAGGACTAAACCTGTAATCAAAGAATGTAGATGCTTTGATTTCTGATGAAAACCACAGAAGATCTTTTTACGCATTCTAAATCTTTACGGAAGAATTTTCCTCATTATCATTCGATCTCAGAAATCCTAAGATATCATTGTATCTTTCGTTATAAATATCCTCTATATTTCTGAAGATAGCTTCATAACGATTCTTGACCGCAATTAATTGTCTCCTTGTGATATCTTTATCACATCATAAAGGAAACTGTTTTAGTTTCTATATTCTGTAAAATTCAAGTTTAAATTATGAATGATTTGAAGTAGTGTTGGGAATTGAAGCATGAGTTAGTATAATATAATGACGTCAGGCCAACGTGATTATATTACAGTAAGTCATGCTAAATTTTTAATGGAAGATGATGATTCATAGACTTATTAATCATCATTTGCCATGTTACACGACTCTTACATTCTACTTAATCTCTGAACATATCAAGAACATATATTCTTGATAGTTCTATCCTCAGTAATTCTTGTAATATAACAAATCAAATCATGATATTACGTTCCTTCCTGCTTAGAACATTATGTTCATTCGAAACTTCATACCTACAAATTCTGGACCATTACTCGCTTTACTTAGAGTCGAGAGGAGAATAAAAAGGCAAAGAGCTTGGACAAATAAGGGAAAATATAAAGCCCGATAACAATACCAAAATTACAAACCGTGTATATCAATGCGTATAGCAATATAAAGACACGGGAGAACTAAAAACACGATAAATCCTAGAGCATAATAGAAGTAAACACACTTCTCTGGTGGGAGTTGGAAAAGAAGGAAGATTGTGGCGATAACCAATATAAGGTCAAGAACAAGAACTGGATTGAGCATATTAAGAAATCTTTTGGAAGTATGAATTGAGGAAGAAAGTATAGAAGTGGTGAAGATAATGAAACGGAAGAAGCTAATTTATAGCGAAATTCTAGACACAGCAATCGAGACAATTCACCGCATTTAATTAAAGAAAATCCTAATTTTCTTAATTACCGGATAATCAAATCTTATAAAGATTATGAAGATTTCTTTAAATCCCTTGAATTTTGGAAATCAACTTTAACCATATCAAAAGTTAAGGTGAACATTTAATTTCCTCCTTTCACTCTTTTGTGATAGTTTCATTTATACTCTTTCTATAATCGAATCATTTTATCCATATTATTTAATGTCGATAAAACTCTATTTTTCAACTCATATTCATCATTCTTGTTGTAAAGAATGACGATCTCTATCAAATTTCATGATTATGATTTTCATGAACTCCTCTCTATTTTGTATACCCTAATATTGTGGCATAAACGCTCAAGGTTTAAATAAGCTCACTATTATTCATCACACATTTCATGTATATTGAAATGCTTGTATAACATCATCATCTCTTTCTGAGGAAAACCTAATCAATGACACTCTTGTTAAATCCTTTAGATAACCTCCGCATTAATAATAAAATGCACTTCATAGAATTTATGGATCGTAAGATTTAAACGCTAGAAACAAAATAATATCCTATTAGTTGGAATTCACGAAAGGTCCCGAGCATACCTGGGAACGTGAAGACCAAATAAAAAGAAAATATCCTCACCTGTTTACAAACAACGCCGACTGATGGCAACAACTAAATTTCGGGACGAAATTTCTATTAACAGGGGGATACTGTGACAACCCGTAAATTTCCAGAAAAATTTAAACAAAAATCTTTATATGATTTCATTTAACCTCGACTAATTCTGACGATTCACGAACAATTATTTGTAAATAATTACGCATTAATTTGATATATTAATATTATTATTATTAATATCCTTTTTAAACAAGATATCAATAATTAATATCTTTATTATCAGTATTGTTATTATGAATAAAAAAAATATTGACAAATATTCTTGGAAAAGTAGTAAATCAATTTGTTTATTTTAAAAAATATATATATAAAAAAAATCCTTAAAATAAATGATTTTTTTAATAAAATAAATAAATAAATAAATAAATTACTTTTTAATTAAAAATTATAATGGAAAACTACATTTATTATTTTATTTTGTGCATTATTCCATGACCTAACATTTAATACTTTTGAATTTTAAAATC